>NW_007729739.1:67453-115610 GCF_000696425.1 Galeopterus variegatus | reverse complement strand
CCCTGGGCCGGACGGAAAAAAAAAAAAAAAAAAAAAAAAAAAAAAAAAAAAAAAGACTTCTGGAGGACCTGCAATTTTCTGGATTTTTTTATTTATAAAATTTATAGAAATTTTTTTATTTCCTATCCACCTGGCCCAGTTGTTTCCTGAAGAGCCCCAAATCCATTCCAGGCCTCGTTCCTCACTGACGTCTCCAGAGAAGCAGGTTCCAGGTCACTTATTCTTGTCACACCCCATGAATGGGCTCTGAAATATTTTCTCTATTCCCTTGCTTTGGACAAACAGTAGGACCTATTTTTTCTTTCTACCTGGCATTTATCTAATCCTTCGAAAACTCTTCACATATTCATGACACTGTTTGGGTATCTCTGAAAATTTACTTCAATTTGAGAATTTTAGGAGAGATTAGGGCCAGCACCTCAACAGTAGACACAAGCATTTGGTGCACGGTTAACCCCTCAGACCTTCGCATGCCACCAGGGAATCATTAGGAAGGTAGCAAATCTCAGGGTTGAGTCTGGACTCAGCAACTTTGCTTTACCTCTTGAGAAACAGCAGAATTGCCTTTGAACAATGTATTGTGGACTATATTAGAAAATACAAAGAAGAAGGTAAAAATCATTTGAACCTTTGCTTCCCAAAGATAACCATGGTTAAGCTTTTGATTATGCCTCCACATGGAGCACTATGCATTTTGCATATATAGCCATATGTATACAACTGTCTATAATAGTATTGGATCATGCCGTGCATACTATTTCATAATTTGTACTCATTGGCAGGCCACCAACAACACCTTTCCATCAACACCTTTCTCTAGCAATACATACTAGCCTACACATCATCATTTTTAATGGCTTTACAGAATTTCCTTATTGTGGATACCACAGCTTGTTTAATCTTCCCCTATTGGTGATGAATTTAGGTTATCTCTAGTTTAGTCATGTTAGAAGCAGTTCCGCAATTAATATCCCTGCAAATAACCTTTCTTTAATCTTGTGGTAAAGTCCTAGGAGAGAGAATTCTGGGCCAACAGGCAGGCATACTGTACTTCTTGACACGTGTTGCCAAACTGTCTTCTAGAAAGAGTGTCTTAATTTACATTCCTGCCACCAGTTTATGAGAATGTTTCTTGATTCACACCTTCAAGAACAATGGATTTCGCCAATTTTTTAAAGTATTTACCAGCCTGAGGAGTTTTAAAAGACGTATAGTTACTTTAGTTGGCATCACATTGCTTATTAGAAAGGCGAGCTGCTCTTTCTTTACTTGTTAACCATTCATATTCTTGTTAAGTTGCCTCTTCCTAGGTTTGGTAATTTCTCCTCAACTGGGCGTTTAACTGACTTCTAATTGGTCAGCCTAGACTCCCCAGCTTCCAGGGCATAGGCTGCAGGTCCAGCTTCCATTTTATTTTGCATATGATTATGAACCTCACAACTCTTTGTACATGCACACACACACACACACACACACACACACACACACACACACACACACACACACACACACACACACACACACACACACACACACACACACACACACACACATTCACATCATAGCATAAAGAGATGTTTGAAGAAGTGTCAGGGGAAGCTATGCCTTTGGTAGTCAGTTTTGAATGATACTCTCTGATGTTAACACGACCTGCATGAAATAGGCATGCTCATATACCTCCCACCACAGCATAAATACTCACCCTTAAGAAAGAAATTTGGCAGTACTCATCAAGATCTATGAATACACTCAAGCCTTTAAAGGTTATAAGTCCACTGCTAGAAAATTCTCCTAAGAAAATAATACAAGTGAAAGAAAAGTCATATGTAACTTTACAATAATAGAAAACGCCTGATTATAAGGTTTATGATAAACTGTAATTACGGTACAACCACCCATTGCAAAATTGTGTAGCCAATAAATGATAATGATGTCATAAACATGGAAAATGTTTACAGGATAATATTAAGTGAATGAAGCAAGATTCACGATCACATGGACTTTGGGTTTGCAGCCGTGCACGAGCTTACACACAACTGAACCAAGACAGGAATGTGCGTGAAAATGGAAAAAAAGTTCTGGGTAGTAGGATTGTAGGGCTTTTTACTTTTATTTATTTTCATTTTCAGTATTCTAAACTTTCTATTCATTACTTGGATGATTACTAATAAGCATTTTGAGTGTGGAAAGGAAAGGAAGCACCTAGCAGCAGCAGCACTGAGGCAGGTGTAAGCACTTACCTCGGCTGCCTGGTTCCCAGAGTTCAAGCAAAACCAGGAGGGGAAATGTACAAAGAGCAAAGGTGGGCTGGGGAGTGGCAGCCTGAGTTCTAGAAAGCAACGTGGGCCTGCCTTTCTCCATTGTTTTCCCAGCTGTGTTCTGCGGAGATCCTGGTGTCCCACCCCATGGGAGGAGAGAGGACCGAGGCTTCTCCTACAGGTCATCGGTCTCCTACTCCTGCCTTCCCCCTCTGGTGCTGGTGGGCTCTCCACGAAGGTTTTGCCAGTCAGATGGGACTTGGAGTGGCACCCAGCCCAGCTGCATAGGTGAGAAGTGATCTGGGGAGGGAATGTCCCGGCTGGGACATCCCTTCTTTTGGAACCAAGATGACTTCCCTGTCTTTCCTGTGGTCTCATCTGCAAAAGGGCCACATCCTCTTCCTCTGAGCATCTTGGAGCAGGATGCAAAGTAGCCAAAGCTAATGTGCTCCAGGGAATCTGTCAGCCAGGGCTGTCATTCAGGTGGAGATCTCACAAGGCAGGGAAGTCAGGCTGTGGTACTGTTTTCTTCCCTGCACCTATTTCTCAGAGTGAGCCAAGGCAGTGAAAGCTTATGATAATATGGTCTGTGTCTTTGTTTTGGTGATCCAGATCCGACACTGACCATGTGTGCAGATCCTGGCGTGCCACAGTTTGGGACACAGAACAGTTCCCAGGGCTACCAGGTAATGGGGTCAGCGAAGACTGGGCCTTCCTACCTCCTGTCTCTTCTTGTTACTGTCAGCATCAGAAGACCCAGGGACCTTCTCTGGGACAGCACTAGGGGAGTACGAGACCTTGGAAACCAGAGACAGAAAGCACTCTGCCTATTTGAACCATGCTCCACAGAATCACCCACCAGAAACAGGAAGGCATTGACATCCATGAAAGGAGCTAATGTGGGACATGTGGCATTTAGTTCCACGAACACTTCCAGCAACCCCAGTCATTGGGGCAGGGCATTTGTGAAATAAAGAAATGAGTGAGACAGACAAGGCACCCATACCCTACCCACAAACACAGGTTCGGTGGGAGCAGCAAGTGCCACAGTGGGGCAGGTCCATCCGTGTGCCCATCCCACCAAGACGCAGGCCCCGCAGACATATCTCAGGATGAGCTCTGGGAGAGGGAGAGGATTTGGACAGCCTGGGGTGGGAAACTCTGAACAGAGATGGGGAGCAGGAAAGTGCAGGTGTGTTCAAGGCAGGACAGTTCCCAGTACAATACATATCAGGGAATAACCTGGAAATGACAGGCTGGGATCTAGTCAAGCAATGTGATGTATTCACTCTGCCTGTACTTACCCAGCAAATATTTACAGCCTTGAACTTTTCTAGGTACTAGGAAGACAGTAGAGACAAGACAGGCTAGGCTCTTGCTCTAATGGAGCTGCCCGGCTGATGACAATGAACAAACAAAAAAGATAACTTCTGAGAGTGCTGAACACTGCGCAGAGTGATAGAAAGAGGTGTGAACAGGGTGGATTGCTATTTTAAGAAGGGGGTTTAGGGAAGAGCCCTCTGAAGTTACATTTGAACTGTGGGCTTCCATGATTAGAAGGGCCAGCCCTATGCAGGGCAAAGTTGTGCAGAGGCAGGGAAGTGCTCAGCAGGGTGGGGACTAGAAAGCAGGCCAGCCAGCAAGTCTGCAGCATCGTGAGTGAGGAGGAAATGAAGTCGAAGAGCTGGGCTGGGTTGCAAAACACCTTGACACTGGCTTGTATAGTTAGACATTCATACACTCTATGACCCACAAGTTTCACTCCTGGAAATATACCCCAGAGACACTCTTGCACATGTTACCAAGAAATGAGGAAAAATGGGGTATAGTCACACGATTAATTATTATACAGCAGGGAAAATGAATGAACCACAGCTCTAGGTGACATGGATAAATCTTAAGACATAGTGTTGAGTGATAAAGGTGGTATGACACTATTTTTATGAAGATTAAAACCAGTAAAAATGTATTAAATTGTTTAGAAATATATGTGTATGGGCCGGTCCGGTGGCGCACCAGAGAGTGCGCCGCTTGGGAGTGCGGCGGCGCTCCCACCGAGGGTTCGGATCCCATGTGGAGACCGGTTCCCGCTCACTGGCTGAGCGCGGTGCGGGCGCAACACCGAGGGTTGCGATCCCGTTGCCGGTCCCCAGTACGGGCGCGACACCGAGGGTTGCGATCCTGTTACCAGTCAGTAAAAAAAGACAAAAAGGAAAAAAAAAGAAAGAAAGAAATATATGTGTACACGTGTGTGATAGAATTATTTTTTAACAAGGCAAAGAAATTGAACACTCAAAATTCAAGATAGTGGTTACCACTGAGGAGAGCTGAGGTGGAGCAGAGAAGGAGATCATTAAAACTGTGTCCCTAATGTTCCAGCTCTTAAGCTGTCTGGCGGACTCAACTTCAGGTTTCCATTTTATTACTACACTTCACGTTCCATGTATTCTTTTGTATGCATCAAATATCACACAGTAATTTTTGCAAAGAGGCAGGCATGGGCCAGGTCACACAGGGCCTTGAGCATGATAAGTATTTCAGATTTTATAACTGTCATTGGAAGGCAACTCAATCTGATTCATCATTTGAAACATAACTCAGGCTGCTGAGGAGAGAATGAATCACAGAGGGTTAAGAATAGAAGCAGTTAGATAAGTAAGACACTATTGTTGTGACTTGGGTGAAAGGTGAGTGTGACATTGTGTGAGGGCAGTGACAGTGCAGGCAGAGAGAAGTGGAGCATTCAGGGTGCATTTTGTAGGTCGGACCAAGAGGACTTGTTGACCGGTTGGATTGAGGGGCTAAAGGGATCAAAGGCAACTTGAGGCTTTTGATTTGCACAGCTGGGTGGATAAAGGTACCGTTTGCTGAATCAGACGATGGCACCAGAGAGAGAAGCAGGTTGGGTGTGGAGGAAGGCAGTGAAAATTAAGAGCTGCACATTGCATCCAAATTTGCTCCAATAGGTAACAGCAGCACACGAGTATCTGGCCACATTGCACCAAGTGGATTGGAGAGGGAGAGGTTGTGAGCTGGTGGTTGCAGGAGCGTTGAGTCAGACAGTGAGGAGCTAGTGGAGGGCAAACGTGGGGAACAAAACAGCAAAGGGAGGGCTGGAGGGAGCACGGCAATTGCGCTCAACAGATATTTACAAAGCACAGTGCCATGTCCTACAGGGGCCACATCTGTAAGGGAGACAAGTCTTCCATTTTTAAGGAACACACAGTTTCATAGAAGAAAGGGACACACAAGTAATAAGTATATCTTGCACTGTTCTTCACATTCTATAACATGCTGTCAAATCCACCGTCACTTTTGAGTATCACAACATTCCAGTGTAGTTGTGGCAGGGACAGTCATCCCTACTTTATACATAGAAAGACCGACGTTTAGAGTTTCATGCAGCCTGCCTGTCGTTCAGTGAGTAAATGTGGAAGCCTGAACTCAGATGCAGGGTCTTCTGACTCTGAATTGCAGGCGCTCTGTCTACTGTAGCAGTGTGTAATATGTGCAGCAACAGCATCTGTCCAGCTCAGGGGCAGATGGAGGGGCCTCATGGAGGAGGCAAGATGTCAGCTGCCTCTAAGAATAAATGAGATTTAACCAGGCAGAGAGGCGGGAGAGGAGTGCTACAGGCAGAGGCAGCAGCAGGGCCAGGAGTTGGGTCAAAGGAAGAAGAATGAAGCATTGCTGGATGGAAGGTGACAGTGGGACCTTCTGTCCTTGCACAGGTGGGAAGCACAGTGCTTTTCCGTTGTCAAAAAGGTTACCTGCTTCAGGGCTCCACCACCAGGACCTGCCTCCCCAACCTGACCTGGAGCGGAACCCCACCTGACTGTGTCCGTGAGTGCAGACTCACTGCCACCCCGGGAAAACTCCTCTTACCCCAGCTGGGCATCCAGGACATGCTCGAAAGCTCAGAATGTCAGGGAGCTCGCAACTTCTCATCTAGACCGATGCCAGTCTCTGTAGTCCTTACCCCTTGGGGCCTCACAGAAGACATCTCCCCACAAAAGCCTTTCTGATATTTGAAACCAATCCTTATGCCTTAGCAAGCAAAAAACTTTCTAGTGGCAGAAAAACTAACAACTACAAGGCCAGGTGGCCTCAGGTGGAGATTTTAGGCTTTTGACCATAATTACTCCTTCTTTCCTCAGGAAAAGTGCTGCAGGTTTAGGCTCCCCCTGGCCAAGCCAGTATTCACGTGATCTCCATCTTGGCCATTCCTATCGACATCGAGCCTGGGTTTGGGGTAGGAAATTGGGGAGGGGGTGCTGGGCGTGAAAGGGCCTATAAGAGAAAGGAAGGGAATGTTCCATCTAGGAACAGGGGAGTGGTCGAAGAGGCCCCCTGCAGACCCTAATCTCCTCAGGTCCAACAGTCTTTCCTCTCGTCCAGCACACCACTGCAAGCAGCCAGAGACGCCAACCCATGCCAACGTCGGAGCCCTGGACTTGCCCTCCATGGGCTACACACTCATCTACTCCTGCCAGGAGGGCTTCTCTCTCAAGGGTGGCTCCGAGCACCGCACCTGCAAAGCAGATGGCAGCTGGACAGGCAAACCCCCCATCTGCCTGGGTGAGTGTGCCCACCTGGCGAACCTCTCCAGGGTGGGAGGCCAAAGGTGACAGCTGAGCTTGAGCTGAAAGAGGGCAGAAGAGAAGGAAGAAATGTGATTTCCAGGAGCTGAATCCTGTTTCTGATTTTCTGAGGTGTTGAGTCTCGAGGAGACCAAAACAGAGCAGTCTAAAGAGACACATATTAAACCCACCCGAAGTTTTATTTTGCTGCCTTCTGCCTGAACTTAAACCCAGTCTCACAGGATTATACTTAATCATCAGGCAGAGGAAAGCTCTTTCTTCATTCATTCTATTTATTGAGCATTATCACTGCACCATGCCTGTGCTGGGCACAGGGGATTCAGAGGTGAAAGACACAACCCTGCCCTAAAGGAGCTTATAGTACACGGGGGAAGACAGACATGTTATCAGACATGAGAGTACCTTGAGGAACATAGAGATGCACTGAGTGCTGTGGGAATGAGGAGGAAGGGTGCTCATTCAGCCTCGGGAGTGAGGGGAGAAGTCAGGGAAGGCTTCCTGGTGAAGGTGATGCCTGAGTCCAGGCTTAAGTGAACAGATCATGGATAAAGGATCATCTTGGTGCTGGAATAGCATTGAACTCTCTCTTACAGGTGCCGGGCATTGTCCCAAGCACTTTGTATGTATTAACTCACTTAATCCTCACAATCACCCTATGAGGCAGGTGCTGCTTGTACCCCCATTTAATATATGAGGGAACTGTGGCACAGAGAAGTTGAGTGATGAGTCCAAGGTCACCCGCTGGTAAAGGAAAGAGCTGACGTTTCAAACCTCGATGGTCTAACTTGCGGATCTATGCTCTTAACTCCTTTGCTATCCTGCACTTCAGAGAGAGGCTTCAGGGTCAGAGCCTGTATCAGAGCTATAATTTAATAACATTGTCTTATTTTCATTGTATGAATTCTTGTATATTTTTTAATTTATGGAAAGTAATATTTGTTTTCCACATAAAGTTTCTTTTTTAAAGTACATTTATTATCCAAGTTTTTATTGTGGTAAGATACACATAAAATAAAAGGTTTTTTGGGTTTTTTTTATTCACAAAGCACCTTGCTGTGCTTTAATTTTATTTTTTTTTATAGCAAAATCTTAACTTTGTTTCTTTTTAATTTTTTTATTTTAATTTATCAATATACAATGTAGTTGATTTTTCATGTCCCTTTACCAATTCCTCTTTCCCCCTCCCTCTCCCCATCCCCCCATCAACATCATGGCTGTTCACTTGTCTTAACAAGTTAAAGGAATTAAATCATTGTGATTAAAATGTTAACTGTGTGGGCTGGCCCGGTGGCGCACTCGGTAGAGTGCGGCGCTTGGGAGTGCAGTGGCGCTCCCGCCGAGGGTTCGGATCCCATATAGAGACCAGTCTGCTCACTGGCTGAGCATGGTGCGGGCGTAACACCGAGGGTTGCGATCCCATTACCGGTCACGAAAAAAAGACAAAAAGGAAAAAAAAATGTTAACTGTGCAGTCCAGTGGCATTAGGTACATTCACGATGTTCACCATCACCACTGTCCATTCCCAAAACTTTTTCATCATCCCAAACAGTAACTGTGTACTCGTGAAACAATAACTTCTCTTTTCCCCTTTTCCTTGGTCCATAGTAACCTTTGGGTATAGACCCAGAAGTGGGATTGCTGCATCCTATGGTAGTTCTATTTTAAATTTTTTGAGGAACCTCCATACTGTTTTCCATAATGGTGTACTGATTTACATTCCCACCAACAGTGTACAAGGCCCCCCTTTCTCCACATTCTTGCCAACCCTTATCTTTCATCTTATTGATAACAGCCATTCTAACAGGTGTGAGGTGATGTCTCATTGTGGTTTTAATTCGCATTTCCCTGATGATTAGTGATGTTGAGCACTTTGTCATATAGCTGTTGGCCAGTTGTATGTCTTCTTTTGAGAAATGTCTATTGAGGTCCTTTGCCCATTTTTTAATCAGATTATTTATTTTCTTACTATTGAGCTCCTTACATATTTTAGATATTAACCTCTTGTCAGATGTATGCTTTGTGAATATTTTCTCCCATTCTGTAGGCTGTCTCTTAACTCTCTTAATTGTTTCTTTTGCTGTTTGCTATAATCCCACTTGTCTACTTTTACTTTTCGTTACCTGTGTCACTGTGGTTTCGATTTACATTTCCCTAATGGCTAATGATGCTGAGCATCCTTTTCATGAGTTTGTTAGCCGTTGTATATCTTCTATAGAGAAATGTCTATTCAAATCTATTGCCCACTTTTAAATTGGGTTGTCGTTTTTTTTTTTTTTCCTTTTTGTCTTTTTTACTGACCGGTAACGGAATTGCAACCCTCAGTGTCGCGCCCGTACCGGGGACCGGCAAAGGGATCACAACACTCGGGGTTGTGGCCACACCACTCTCAGCCAGTGAGCGGGAACTGGTCTCCACATGGGATCTGAACCCTCGGCGGGAGCGCCACCACGCTCCCAAGCGGCGCAGTCTCCAGTGCGCCACCGGGCCGGCCCATTGGGTTGTCTTTTTATTGTTTAGTTATGAGAGCTCTTTATGTATCTAGAATACACTATAAGATACATGATTTGAAAATATTTTTTCCCATTTTGTGGGTCATCTTTTCATTTCTTGTTGATGTCCTTTAAAGCACAAAGGTTTTTAATTTTGATGAAATTCAATTTATCTGTTTATTTTTTTTTATTTGGTTGCTTATGTTTTTGCTGTCATCAAAAAAGCTTTCCCTAACCCAAGGTCACAAAGATATATGCCTATGTTTTCATCTGGAAGTTTTATAGTTTTAGCTCTTAAATGTATGTCTTTGATCCATTTTGAGTTAATTTTTGTATGGTATTAGGTTCGAGTTCAAATCTGTTCTTTTGCATGTGAATATCCAGTTGTCCCAGCACCACTTGTTGGAAAGACTATTCTTTCCATCATTGAATTCTCTTACAATCCTTGTCAGAAATCATTTGACCATAAATGTATGAGTTTATATCTGATTCTCCATTCTGTTCCATTGACCTAGATGACTATCCTTATGCCTTCCAACTTCATTCTTCTTTTTCAAGATTGTTTTGTCTATTCTGGGTCCCCTTTATTTTTAAATAAATTTTAGGATTGGTTTGTCAATTTCTGAAAAAACAGAAGCTGGGATTTTGACAGGAAGTGTGTTGAATCTGTGGATTAGTTGGAGGAGTATTACCATCTCAACAATATCTTTCCAATCCATGAACATGGGATGTCTTTTCATTTATTTAGACCTTTAATTTCTTTCAGTGATGTCTTATAATCTTCAGTGTACAAATCTTGTACTATTTTGGTTACATTTATTCTTAAGTATGTTATTCTTTTTTATGCTGTTACAGATACTTGAATTTTAAAATGTAAAATATTTTAGATGCAGCTGAGTCCCAATTCAGCCCCTTATTGTGTGATCTTGAGCAAGTCCCTTCACCTCCCTGCCTCTCAACAAGTTTCTCTTCTGTAAAATGGAGACGATAATCCCTACTTCACAATTTTGAAAGCGGAAGTAAATGAGACAACACAAATAAGTGACTGGCACACAAAATGCTTTCTCTCTCTTTGCTCCCTTCATCTTACAAAACCTGAGACAATGAAAGCATTCTGTTCAGAAGTATACCTTCACTGAGTCACTGGAAAATGTCTCCACAGCTTTATGTATACATAGGCATAAGCTGACCTCCAGAGCTGAAGGGGGTTTGCTAAAACTCTGTGCTATCCCGCCCCTTCAGGGATTCTGCCCTTACTTGGTGACAAGGCAGATTTTCTGTTGTTTCTCTGCAAAAGAAGAAAAAACAGTAATATTTACTGACTGTGACTTTCATGTTCATAACCTCATTCATTCAGCATAGACTTTTGAGGTACATTTTAGTATTTTTCCACTTTTCAAATGAGAG
Organism: Galeopterus variegatus; assembly: GCF_000696425.1. Taxonomy (NCBI): domain Eukaryota; kingdom Metazoa; phylum Chordata; class Mammalia; order Dermoptera; family Cynocephalidae; genus Galeopterus; species Galeopterus variegatus. The sequence goes on along the minus strand of NW_007729739.1, from coordinate 104,855 downwards.
GATAAAGACTCTGAGTGGCGAAGTGCCTAGTCAAGGTCACATAGTCATTAAGTGGCACTGCTGGGACCTGAACCTAGGCTGTCTGCCTCAGGCCCAAAGCTTCTACTTTTGCCTCACTGGCAAGTGAGGGCTTTTCAGTCTTAATACCATCACTCCAAGGGAGGGGTGCACTCCACTGAAACCACCACCAATGCTTAAGGAGTTCATTTTGATGGTGGAAGGTCTCCTTTGTGCAAGGCATCTGGAAGGAAAGTAGAGTCAAGGATAGGACTTTTTAATCCAAAGTCCTCAACAGAAGCATTCAGGGGATCTGTGCACTAGGGTGGGAAAATATACATCTTTATTTTCCTCTACCTCTTACTGAAATTTAGCATTTCCTTTGATTTTGTGTGTAGACAACCCATAGTAGCATCGGCAACACCTGTGACTTGGTCACCAGTAGAAATTGCAGAGATTTTTGTATTATATTACAATTGCTACCAATATTATGAAATATTTTTTTATATTACTGACTACTTCAAGATTATGGTAGTTACTAGACTTGCTGTTAGATCCTGTTATTTAATGCAGTAATGAAGAATCGTGTGCACAACTATCTCGTAGTGCAGTGCCTTGTTTAAAATTTTAATAACTGTAACTAATATAATCGATTTTCTTTGTAATTCTTTGTATTTTATTACTCTGAAAGGGGTCCATATCATCACTAGACCATCAAAGCAGTCCACTTCCTGGCCTAAGAAGATAAGTCCAAAGCAAGATCTCAGAGAACCCATCAACCTAATGGCAGAAAGGTGGCCATTATTTTTCCAATAGAGTGTGAACCAGAAGCTGAACCTGTTTTTCTTCCATTCTCTTTCCCCAGCAGAGGTCCGGCCCAGTGGGAGACCCATCAACACTGCCCGGGAGCCACCACTCACTCAAGTCTCAGGTACATATTGTCCAAGTCATTGGCTCAAGAAATTTGTATTTCTTGCTTCATCTTGTGAGCCAGAAACATGTATGTGAGTTGCTGAGCACCCAGTGGAAGGGCATGAAAACTATCTGTAGACGCAGACAGATTTCCCCACCCACCTCCCAACCCCAAGCAGACTTCAGGAGGAAGTGAGCCTGAAGGAAGAGAGAGCCAGAGCCTCATCCAGAAGAGAGAGCCAGGGCCTTCCAAAAGCATGTCCAGAGCTGCAAGCTCTGGAACCATTAATTATCGCAGCCCCTGTTGGCACAGGACTGGCCAGTATGTGGTCAAACAGACACACAGACCAGGTCCAGCCCAAAGAGCTTCCTGGAAATGGTTGCATTCTTAAGACAGGTCCTGTGTCTTTCAAAGTGTCACATCCAGAACTACAGGTGTGGCCTGACCAATGCAAAATTATTATAGACTCTCACGTCCTTTTTTGAACCTTCTACTTTTATTTAGCACATTAGCATGTGTGTTATATGGGAGACAAAACTAGATTTGACATCACAGACTCAGTTTGAGTGCCATTTTGGTCACTGACTAGCTGTGGCCTTGAGCAAATGAGCTTCACCTCTTGAGCTTCCATTTACCTTTTGGTAAAATAGAGATCATAATACTTGCCTTAGAGAATTACTATAAAGATAAATAACAACCCAGTAGCTACCACTCATTGGGTGCTTCTGTGCAACATACAACTTGTAACTTTAGATCATTTGAGCCCTACAGTAAAACTGATGAGGTAGTGGGAAGGCCCCCACTTACAGAACTACAGGTGTGGCCTGTACAAGTGAGGAAGTTGAGGATCTTGCACATAATCAAACAACTAAGTGACAGAACTAAGATTAGGATCCAGATCTGTCTGACTTATTAGCCCATGTTCCTGTCCACCACACTTTACTGACAGGTTGGTTTTCTCTCCCTTCTCTCTTTTCCCTTTCTCCATCTTTTAAACCACTTCTGTCCTTTTTTCCTCTTCTCTGTCATCCTTCTAGTTTCCTCCCTCTCTTTTCTTTTTTTTATGTTTTATTTTTAATTGACTTATAATTAATGCACCTATTTATGGGGTACAATGTGATGTTATGATATGTGTACATTGTGGGATGATTAAATTAAGCTGATTAACATATCCATCTCCACACCTAGTTATCATTTTTTTCACAGTGAGAACGTTTAAAACCTTGCAATTTTGAAATATACAATACGCTATCATTAACCACAGTGACCAAGTGGTGCAATAGGTCACTGAAACTTATTCCCCTTGTAAAAGTGAAACTCTGTACCCTTTATCAACATCTCCTCCTCTCCCCCACCCCAGCTTCTATACCATGATTCTACTCTCTACTTCTGAGTTTCACCTTTTTTAGATTCCATGCGCAGTATTTGTCTTTCTGTGCCTGGGTTATTTAACTTCGCGTAACATCTTCCTAGGTTCACTCATGTTGTCACAGATGACAGAATTTCTTTTTAAAGGCTGAATAGTATTCCATTGTTTATATATACCACGTTTTCTTCATCCATTGATCCATTGATGAACACTCAGGTTGTTTCCATGTCTTGGCTATAGTGAATAATCCTGCAATACAGATTTCAGTTCTGCCACCTGTCCACTCTGAGACACGAGAGGATCACAAGAGGGTCAGAGCACTCTACAACTCTCCCCACGTGTTAGATGTTGGGGAAAAGGAAACAATCTGTCATCAGGTGGCCCCAATTCTACCAGCACAAAGTTCCTCTCACATCAGTTTCTCAATTCCTCTAGTTCCTGGGGATGTTTTTGCCAAGAATTCCCTGTGGAAAGGGGCCTATGAGTACCAGGGCAAGAAGCAGCCGGCCATGCTCAGAGTGACTGGCTTCCAGGTTGCCAGCAGCAAGGTCAACGCCACCATGATAGACCACAGTGGTGTGGAGCTGCACTTAGCTGGTAAGGAGAAGGCCACCTCTGTTGAAAGCAGGGCAGGTGGTGAGGGGGATGGGCACACACGCTTTGCAAAGATGTGTCTGATGTCATTGCATTATACTGTCCTGTGAGGCTTAGAATTGTCTGGTGATCAGAGGAGGAGGGAGGGTCTACACATCTTTGTATGAAAAAAGCACCATGGACTAAATGGAAATGGTTAGATGACAAATATTAATAACTTGAATATGTAAACTGTTATAAACAAAAAGAAAAGAGACCGATATCCCTAAAGGTGAACCAAAAACAGGGGCTGAACATTCCCAGAAGCCAAAGTTCAATCAATAAACATAAGGAAAAATATTTTTCAGCAGTAATCAAAAAAATAAAAGTAAACACAAAATGTCATTTTCCACTTATCAACTCAGAGTTTTTTAAGGTAATAAACCTTAGTGCTGGTCAGCTTCAGCAGTGATGGCCAAAGAATAAAATAGTACAGTTCTAGAAAACAATTTGAGAATTTATATCAAGATGTTAAAAATCATTAAATCCACTAATTATATTTCTAACAATTTTTATCATAAGAAATTGATCTGGAGGAAGTTAGACATTTGTGAATAAAGGATGTTTACATTACATGGCCATTTGTATTACATAAAAACTGGGCATAGAAAATTTCCCCAAAATAAAGAAATGGGTATTTTAATTATAGTATCTCTGCTGGATAAAATATTACGCCAATTTGGGGGGAAATGCACCCATTATAATCCATTTAAAATATGATTCTAGTTTTTCAAAGGAAAAACTTATATTAAGAAAGAAAACTGCAAGTATTCATACCAAAACGTTAACAGTGGTTATTTCTTAGTGTTGAAATCAGAGAGATTTTTTTCTTTATGCATCTCTGCATTTTCCAGAATTTCCCCAATTTTCAATGTTTTTATAATCATGAAAACTAAATATCTTAGAAAACAAGTGTTCATTGAAGATGGATAGATAAAGGAATACATGAGTGAATGAACGAACACATTAATACACAACCGCACATACAATCGTACCCACTCAGTCACACATGCACACACACACAGCTACAGGGTCACATCACTCATTTGATGTCACACGTAGTCATAAACACATTCACATACTCCCATGTACATGCCTTCATGCATTCCTGCACCCACCGAACTGTAAACATGCCCATGCATTAATGAACAGATTACACAGATCGTATTCTCACATGTGCATGTATAAACAGGATCACAATCTCAGCCCAGTAGTCTGGTTGTTTATCAACACACACATGCACATTCTTGCATATACTCATGTGCTGTGTACACAAACTCAGATGCAACACCATACTTGCCTACTTGTAGGTATGCAGGGAATGTTTATATCAACATCTACACGTGATATTCCACGCAGACACTCACACTCACATACCCACAAATTTGGATCTTGAAATTTTCCCAGATCTTTCAAATGTACCTTCCAAACTTGTTTTTCCCAGGAAATTACAAGAAGGAAGATTTCCATCTTCTGCTCCAGGTTTACCAGATTACAGGGCCGGTGGAGATCTTTGTGAATAAGTTCAAAGATGACCACTGGGCTTTGGATGGGCATGTAAGTTCAACAAACTGATCTCGTGCCCTGCCCCGTCCTCCTTCCCAGAACCCCGGGCAGGGAAAAGGAGGACAGAAGGGTGTGGAAACTCCTAGGATCAACATGGAAACTTGGGAGGTTTTCTGTGGGGCCAGGACTGGGAGCAAGGGAGTCCTCATCTGCTAATGAAGTGGGCAAAGGAAAAGATAAAAAGTGCCAGAAGACTCAGAGTCCAAAGGGCCACCACATCTGAGAGGTGGAGTAAGCTCTGCTGTTCGAGAGCAGCAGATTGGAGGTCAGGGGCATAGGTGTGCACATGAGCAAGCTGGTGGTGGTGTGGCCGGTGGAAGCCAGGAAAAGGTGCTAAGTCCCACGTGACTACCTTGAACAGCGGCTCACATTTGAGGATGCAGATTGTGGGTGACTTATCACAGCTTGAGAGACCAGAACATGGAAAAGAGACAGGACTCTCTTGCATTCCCTTGTAAGAAAGACTTATTGCATTCTAGGGTATTCTTGAGGGGGAAGCCAAGTCCCCAGGGATGCTCCTCTGCCCTTATCTTCCTAGCTCACAGGTAGAGGAGTTGAGCATAATATCACCTACTACATCCTCAGCTTCCCAGTCTTGGACTGCTGGAGCTAGAAGAAGGATAGGAAGGAGCAAATGATCATGGTGAGCCAGAGAAGCTGAGGAGTCACAGTGCATCTTCATGGACAAGACTAGCTGGTGGAAGACTGTGGCTTTAGTGGCCTTGCTTTATAAGCACATTACGAGAACCAAGTGGCTTCTCCAGGGGCTGGCACATATTGCTAGTTCCTTGGTGTTCCTATAGGCACCTTGTGGATTCCCTTGGGCATCCAAGTACGGGCCAGCTTCTATAGTAGCAGTCCAAAAGCTGTGCAGGAACAGGAGACTCTCCGTGCTGGGAGGGTTGAACCAGGGTCAAAGTTGGGACATGGCTCTAACAGTGCAGGCAAGGGCAAAACAAGAGCGGAGCTCTGGAGGGCCAGGAGCAGCCAGAGCAACTGCCTAGAGTGACAGAACAGCCATCGGGGCCTCTTCTATGGCCAGGATAGGTGGGGAGGTCAGCCAGGAACATGCTGGACAGAGGGGGCCCCAGGAATGGAGCGTGGGTGGAGAAGGGTCAGAAGGGACACCAGTAGCATAAGCATCCCCAAAGCTGGCCCTCCGTGGCCAAAGCCACAGGCTACACGTTTGAGTGTTTTTGTCTGTCACGTGGGCATCATGGAGGCATGGTGGCAGAGGGAACAGGGAATAGTTATTTCCAACAACCCTCCCAGCCACGAAAATTAAATAGCTATTGAACTGTGACAAAGTTTCCAAAGGACTTTAAGTCTGCTAGGTACATTTTAATGGTTCTGTTTGTCCCATGATGCTCCAAAAGTCAGTTTTTCATCACAGTAATAATAGCTCACACTTATCTAAGGCCTGTTAATTAGGTGTTCTAAGTGCTTTGTCCATATTAACTCATTTAATCCTCACTACAACCCTATGACATACGTACTGTTGTTATTCCCATTTAAAAATGAGAAACTGAGGCACAGGCAGATTGAGTAGATTCTACTCATACAAGTAGTTGGTGCCCCCGTCCCACCCCCAGCATGTCAGTCATGCTCCACCCTTACCTGGAGGTGGGCAGATTGTCAAATGTCTGTGTGTTGGAGAAATGAGTCGGTGGGTGGCACAAGCTTGTCTGCAGCATGTACCTATGAGTGTGTCTCTGGCCTGGCCAGCGGGAGTTCTGGATCCTTCTGGCATGCCTTCCATCTTGTTCTCTCTGCTGCCCACCATCACAGGTCTCCTCAGAGTCCTCCGGAGGCACCTTCATCTACCAAGGCTCTGTGAAAGGCCAAGAAGGCTTTGGGCAGTTCGGCTTTCAAAGACTTGGTAACTAGTATTTGTTCCTTGGAAATATGAACTCATGGGGGTGGGAGAGAAACTGTGGGTACTGGGGGAGAGGATTGGTGACATTCAACAGTCTAGGACAGGGGTTCTTAGCCTTTTTCGGATCAGGGACACTTGAGATTCTGACAAAAGCTGTGGGATATCTCTCCAGAATCGAGCATACAACCTCAACATTTCACACTCATACGTTGCACACTCAACTGTTGCCAGACAGTATCACACTCAGCCCTTCAGTTGAGAGTTCCCAACTTAAGGGACATTGGGTTTTCAAAACAGCCCCCAGCAGCACTATTTGGCTGCCCCCAGGAGTCACCTCTGTCTCAAAGAACAGAGACATCCTGAAGCATTCCAACTCGGGGTCCTTAGGGGTGCCCTCACTTGTGACGCTCTTTCCTCCTTAGTGCAGTCCGAGAGCACCAGTACTGCTGTCCCCATTTCACAGATGAGGAAACTGAGCCTCCGGGAGGCTTCCCTCCTTTGTTCTTCCCCAGCATCTTTACCCTGCGTGCCTCACAGCATCCGTGTCAAATGTCCTCGCTGCAGAGGCTGGCCTTGAGCCACAGCCTCTGGGTGCCCAGCCTCAGACTCTGACGAGGGAGGAATGGTCCTGGCTTCTCTGAAGTAGTGCGCAGAGAGACAGGAGGCACCCGCGGGCTCTCAAGAGGCAGCTTTGCACCCCGGACCCTGACGCTGCTGTCCCCAGGGCCCCTGCCTGCCAAGGTGGTCCATTGCACTTTGTCGCAGCTCTGACCTCCAGAAAGTGTCTCCCTGTGTTAAGCAGAACTTGCCTCCCTGTCGTTCCCAGGTCACACTGCTCCTCCCCAGGGTTGCCCTAGCCTGCCTCATGAGCTGTGTGCACTGTGACCTCTCTCTTCCAATACCTGATTCAGTGCCCCGGCCCGCACCCCTGCACACTGGGAAGACCTCAGAAAATCAGGGATCCTGTGGGGCCCCACAACCGACTTCTGTCCCCTCAGGCAAAGCCATCCCCTTTCAGAGCCCCAGGCCCCTCGGTAAGGTGGGCACTTAGAAGGGGCCGCAGAGTCTAACTGTGTTCTTCCGAGTCCTCCCAGTCTGTGGGGGAGGCCCGGGGGGGAGGAGGGAGACCCTCCAGTAGGAGAAACTTCAGCTCCGCTCCCCCATTTCAATGAGCAGTTCCATCTTCACATGTTCCATCTGGTGAAAGGCTTCTATGGCCAAAAGAAGTTTAGAAACTTCTAAAGGGCTGCACCCTCTCTGCATTTTATTCAGAGACACAGTTTCAGGTTCTTCTGCGGATTGTCCTCCCCAGGACTGAACACAACCCTCTGGCTCCGGTCTGATCAGCAGGAGGCAAAAGCACGTGGGGCCTTCTACTGGGAGTGTCTGAGTGTTGGGGGGGGACAGGTGATAGCCCGAGCCACAGCCACCCTTCCCAAGAGTGTGCGGTGGGGGCAGGTAGCCAGCAGGGACCGTATGCCTCAGGTTGCGTCTCTGTGACTTGAGCATTATGCTTTGGGACTTTACAGACCTCAGGCTGTTGGAGTCAGATCCCGAGTCCATCGGCCGCCACTTTGCTTCCAACAGCAGCTCCGTGGCAGCCGCCATCCTGGTGCCTTTCATCGCCCTCATCATTGCAGGCTTTGTGCTGTATCTCTACAAGCACAGGTACAGTGGAGCCGTGGGCCGGGAGGTGACACAACGGGCTCCATGCCTATCCCCGGCCCAAGCACACCCTGAGCCTTCTTGGCTCAGGAGCACTGCAACCTTCTGAAAGGAAGAACGAGCCTCCCTCTCTCCCTTCTGCTCCCCCTAGGACCCCTGAGTCTCCCTGTCTCTCTCTCTTGTTATGCCATGGTCACTCTCTCTGTTATTCCAGGAGAAGACCCAAAGTCCCTTTCAATGGCTATGCCGGCCACGAGAACACAAATGTTCGAGCCACATTTGAGAACCCAATGTATGACCGCAACATCCAGCCCACAGACATCATGGCCAGCGAGGCGGAGTTCACAGTCAGCACAGTGTGTACAGCAGTATAGCCACCAGGCCTGGCTGCCACTGCCACCGCCACAGAGAGCCCCGCCTCCAGCAGCCGGTGAGATGGAAGTGTGGGAGGCAGACAGGCCGTGATGGACAGACAGGTGTCTGTGCATGCACAGGTGCCCCACAACATGGAGACACACACCACCACAGACACATCTAGTAAGAGAAGGGCAGTGCGCTGGGTATGACTGGGTGCCAGGCTCTGAGCTGGGCACTTTGCAGAGGTGACTAATTGAACCCCTACCCCACCTGTGAAGTAGGTGCTATTAGGATCCCATCGAACATGAGAAAACTGAGGTGCAGAAAAACTGGTTAACCTGACCAACGTCACACAGATAAGCAGTGGGGTCAGAATCTAATCCCAGGCTGGCTGGCTCTGGGGACTGTGCTCTTAACCACTGGGCTTGCAGTGTATCCAGGGAGAGAGTATCAGTCAGGGCTCTCCAGAGAAGCAGAAGCAATAGGAGAAAAAAATATATATCTTCTGGGTCAAGGCCAGTCTCTGGAGATATGTATAGATATATAGAGATGCATATATGTGAGTGTACTTCAAAAAGTTCGTGGAAAAATTGAATTAAAAGATAATACAAATCCTTCCGTGAACTTTTTGAAGATCCCTCATGTTTATGTGTGTGTGTGTGGGTATATTGTGTATATATACACACTATACACACAACATATACATCTGTACATCTTTATATAGAGCGATATATATAAAAGGATACTTTTTAAAGTTTGTGGAAAATAGAATTAAAAGATAATATGAATCTTTCCATGAACTTTTTGAAGAATCATCATACATATCTATAGCTATACAACTATATAGAGATATACAAGGGATCTTCCCGGCAACATTTGACCTGCGTTTGACCAAACAACTGGGCACCATAGCCTAGGCAAGTTGACATATAAAATTAACCATCACAAAGAGCATAGGCTCTTTGACAGGCTGACACAATCCCTCATTGGTCCGAGTCCCTTGTTACATGGACAGAGGGGCAGACACACACACAAGTGTACACTGCCACACACACACACAGACACACACACACGTGAGCTCTCATGTCCAACAGGCTCACCAGGGAGATGACAAATCTGAAAGGCATCACCTCTTCCTCACCGTGTCCTCCCTCGATGACACCCTCTTCCTCTAGGACCCGGGAACCTTCAGGAATTGCCCCAACAAGATATCCTAGCTGCTCCCCTCCCAGCACAGTGTCTCATCCCACTCTCTGGGACAGGCAGGTGCCATCTCTCAGGTACCTCCTGCCACTTAGCCTAGCCAGGGCTGGAGGGCTCTGGAGAGAAAAGTCACAGAGCCTAGGGAGGCAGGGGTCCCAGCCAGGCTAAGGAAAGTCTGTCAGGTGGGTCATCAGCCAAACCCTAAGGCTAGTTTCAGCTCTCCCTTCCCATGCTCCTAGTTATGGCAGTGCATGCAACAGATGTTCCTGGCCAGACAGTCGTTATAAAGTCTCCATCTGCTGAACACTGACTGCCGGTCCCTGACAGCGTGACTTCAGCCTGAGTCCAGAACCACGCGGCTAGTTCACGAGGCACTTCACATGCTCCCTCGGTTCTCCCCTCCCCACTTTGAGGCCACTTTTTTCCTCTCAATCATTTCTGTTCCTTAAATCAAAGTTTAAAGTTGTAAATGTTAATTAAGATAATTTATATGCAAAGAGATAAATAAGTTTCAGAACATATAGAGGCAACTTTGGATACAATTTATTTAAGAGTTTTCCCATCCATTTACATCTCTCCAAAACAAACGTTTAGATAGGAGGAGAAATTATTCCACTGAGATTATTTTAACATGTCAAAATGATTCCTGAGCTTTCATCTTTATGCTCAATGTGTACTTTTTCCTACTCAGAACTCACAAATAGAAAGCAAAAAAGAAAAAGAGATGTCAGGCCTTAGAGGTGATAGTGATGAATGTGCACTTCGGGTCACTGCGTGAATTACTGAACAGTATAAGAAGCAAGAATGTCCGGTGACCCACACACACCCTCACCCTCGTGCCACACCAGGCTCCATGCGGCCCCAGGTGCCCACGTGCACAATGCTTTTACCACTGGATCTTCTGGGGCTGGTGGTTCAAATCCAGGCAGCTGTCAGCGTCACTCCCTTGCCAGCAGCCAGAGCCTCTGAACTGCCGCTGTGCCACAGCTCTCCAGCAGTGTCCCTCCAACTCCTGCAGCCAGAGCTGGGCACAGAGAAAGTGCTGCGTGGCTCATGAGGGTGTGCACAAGTGCCATTGTCCCACAACTCTCCAGCAGTGTCTCTCCAACTCCTGCAGCCAGAGCTGGGCACAGAGAAAGTGCTGTGCAGCTCATGAGGGTGTGCACAAGTGCCACTGTCCCACAACTCTCCAGCAGTGTCTCTCCAACTCCTGCAGCCAGAGCTGGGCACAGAGAAAGTGCTGTGCAGCTCATGAGGGTGTGCACAAGTGCCACTGTCCCACAACTCTCCAGCAGTGTCTCTCCAACTCCTGCAGCCAGAGCTGGGCACAGAGAAAGTGCTGCGCGGCTCATGAGGGGTTGCACGAGCAACCACCCTGAACAAACACACGTGCAAAATGAGTGATTAGATGACTAGATGGTCAGGTCAACTGATGCCTAACGAGAGCAGTTGAAATTAAAATAAAAACTCTACAGAGGGAAGTAGTTGAGGCCTGTGGGTCCATGAGTGGAGGGCACGGGAGCCGGGTTGTGTTATGACTTTCATGCCGCCTTCTGCTATCAAAAAATATATATATTACAAACGATGCTTTACAACTGCGTTAGATGGATAGATTCCAATCTGGATTTATTATTACATGTCTATTACCATTATGTTCATTTTTTCTTCTGATTTTGAAAGAAACTAAAATTAAAAGATTTTCCTGAGCCCCTAAAAGTGCAGTGGCCCCTAGGCACTGGGCCTACTGTGCCTAATGGATAAGTCGGTCCTGCAAGGGAAACAGACAACAATTGGAAGAATGTGTCCTGCTGTGCGTATTCCCTACCTATACCCCACCCCCAGTTTGGAAGGATTAAAAATCGAAGATGAAGATGGAGGCACTGAATTGTTCTTTCCTTCTTCCCAGTGCTCCATCTTTACCTTGCCTTTTTTCTCTTGCCTCTTCCTGCTCCCCACCCCACCCCCACCCACTGCCTCGCTTTATTACAAACTCTGATGTGATCTGTTTGTCCCCAGTTCCCCAGGGGGCAGGCCACAGGCCCCCCTGAGCACAGTGCCCAGTGCCCATCTTCGTCCGTCTCTCTGCCTGTATCTGCTACTGCTGGGACTTGGGCCCTCGCCCTGCCGCCATCTGCGTCCACCACCCTGGAGGGGACTCCCGCTATGCCCTGACTTGCGGCAGCGAAGGAAGAGGAGCTGCAGACGGAGGAAGGAAGTGTATGGATTTAAAACAGCAAAGCAATTTGTGGATGTGCGGTGTGTGTGTACAGGCCTGAGCGTGCACGTGCACACACACACACACAACAACCCTACCCTTCATTTACATCCTGTGGAAGAGACCATAAAGACTTAACAAAAGTGAAATGTGTGTGAAAGACATCCCATGTCCTGTCCTGACAAACACAGAGAAGAGATGAAGAGGGGACGGACATGCCCCCGCCTGTCCCACGTGCGAGGACACAGCGAATGTACTAGTAGGATGCCTCCCCTGGTGGTCAGTACGCAGAAACCAGCCATCTGCAGATGGACAGTCCCATCTGCACAGTGACAGCCAGGACTACCCCAAGAGCAGGAAAGAAACCTCCAAAAACAGTTTAGAAATTAATTTCTTTATTTTTTCAAACATAATTTTATTGAGCTCTAAACCAAGTGAATTAAAAAGTCATTTGGGTCTTGGGCAGCACTAGAAAAGAAGGGCGAGTCGAGGGGAGGCAGGACAGGAATCTGGCCAGGAGCCCAAGGTCAAATCTGGCTGTCCACTGACAGAGAAGAGCAAACAAGTCTGTGCCCAGCCAGGGATGCCGGGTCTGGAGGCAGCAGGGAAGTGCTGGAAGGGACAGGGGAGTGAGCCTGCCCCAGGACCCCCAAAATAATGACCACCGCATACTGGCTTGCTTCTCTGTGCCTGACACTTCACATATATTATTTCTTGTCTATACACAAAACATAGGATTTATTATTCCCAGTTTATAGGTGAACAAACCGAAGCCCGGAAAGCTGAAGAGACGTGAGCCAGAGAGTAAGTGCAGAGTCAGAATGCAAATCCAGTCGGTCTGACCTCCAAGCCCACAACACCAGCTGCCAGAAACCTAGGTCTAGAAAGGGCATCAAAGACAGGGAGGAGGAACTGGATCTCTACAGGAGCTCTGTGGCCAGGTCTGGCATGCCAGGCAGGGCATCCATGTGTCCTATCTGGGCTCTGCTCTCTCCACGTGGGCAGCGTCACAGCAAGGACCCAGTACCCAGACCTCTGCTCCCAGCAGGCCCTGCCCATAGCAGACAAAACACCTGGAAGCTCCTGAATCAAAAGAATGTAGTAAGTGAAAGTCACACTCTCCAGCTTCTTGCAAGTGGGCTTGATTTATTTTGACAGTTTCATTGTGCTTGGGTATTATATTGTGCCTGAGTACTGCTGGGAAGCTAAGGAACTTAGGAATCAAAGTACAGCATTTAGAACCACTTTCTATGTCCTCTGGAAGGTCTCCATGGGCATAAGCACCTGCGCACGTGCGACATGCTGGCCTCAGATGTTCATATCACATATTGAAATCAGATATAGAAATGTGTGGGAATAGAGGGGCAGGGACACCTGATTCTTAGGCAAATTCTGGGTTGGAACAATTAAAAGATCTGACTGATGTTAAGATTGGCTAAAATGAGAGGTGTCAGTTTCCAGCGATACAATGAAGACTGCCCACCCCTGCCTGCACTTGGCATCCCTGGGCTTGGCAGGAGTGGACCAATCCAGACAAACACACTCACGCTCTCATCTCTTTCTTTCCCTGGAAACAAGTGCAGGAAGCTCTTTGGCTGCCCCCTTCTCCCTTCTTATATTCCTCTCAGACCACCCAGTGGACTCCCCCAGCCCTGCCTCCACTCCCTCCCTGTGTCTCCTGTGAAGTCCCATGAGATGCCCAAGGAGCACATGCTGGTGGGATACCGAGGACTCTGCTGTGCATCACCCTCTCCCACCTCTGGCTTTTTCTCTCCACCTCCAGAGGCTTGGAAGGGAACAGGGCAGATTATATCCTTCACCTGCCAATCACACCATATCCCCACCACCATCCCATGAGGAAAAAAAAGTAAAACAAAAACAAAAAAAATCTTTTGTACAGAGATATATTTTTATTATACAAAGTTTGTACAGTACCAAAAAAAGAAAGAAAAAAGGTGTAAATTTTTTTTCATTATTGTAGGTAAACAGTAGTGGAAGCCTTTTTTGTAAATGTAATAAAATGTATAAATATGGTTTTCAGAAAACATCAACTGCTGTAAATATGTAATCTACACACCTTCTTGGCTTGTCTGCAGTATATACATTTAATTTATCTGTCTCTGTATATGAGGCTTCCCCCTGGGGGTCCTGCATTATGGTACTTTACTGAATTTGAAAGCAATTTTAAATTTTTTGAATTCAAATAAAATATAAATTTTTGCATTGGTTTTCTTACATTTTGTGGCCTCTTTCATGGCTAGGGGTAAGTCTTTGTTGGGGAAAGAGACGAAAAACATATTTGGGGCTAAAATCCAAGAGTGGAAATATGGAAGTCCCTTTCCTTTTTTTTTTTGTCTTTTTTGTGACCAGTAAGGGGATCGCAACCCTAGGCTTGGTGTCGCCCGCACCGCACTCAGCCAGTGAGCGCACCGGCCATCCCCATACAGGATCCGAACTCACCGCAGGAGCGCTGCTGCACTCCCAGCGCCACACTCTCCCGAGTGAGCCACGGGGCCGGCCCAGAAGTCCCTTTCTTAACCGCTCTGTGTTGCCACTGCTACATATTGTTAACTCTCAGCAAACATGACAGTAGATACACCATATACAAAACTTAACTCACAATGTATCAAAGACCTACCCATAGGACTTAAAAACTACAAAACTCTTACAAGAAAACATAGGTAAACCTTCATGACATTAGACTTGGCGATGATCTCTTGGATATGACATCAAAAGTATAGGCAACGAAAGAAAAAATAGTTAGATTGGACTACACTAAAATTTAAAACTGTTGCGCACCACAGGACACAACCAACAGTGTGAAAAGGTAATCTATGGAATGGGAGAAAATATTTGCAAATCATATATCTGATAAAGGGTTAGTATTGAGAATATACTCATATGAAGAATATAAAATATCTATACTATATAAAGAATCCTACAAAATACTTGAGCATTCATTGCTCCAGTGAAAATGTACAAATGGCCAACAAGCACATGAAAAGATGCTCAACATCACTAATCATTTGAGAAATGGAAATCATAACCAGAAACAGATACCACCTCACACCCATTAGCATGGCTACTATCAAAAAAACAGGAAAAAGTGTTGGCAAGGATGCAAAGAAATTGGAACCCTGTGTCCCACTGGTGGGAATGCTAAATGGTGCAGTCACTATGGAAAACAGTATGGTGGCTTCTCAAAAATTTAAAAATAGAATTACCATATTATCCAGCAATTCCACTTCGGGGTATATACCCAAAATAATTTAAAGTAGGGTCATGAAGAGTATTGGTACACCAATGTTCGTAGCAGCAGTATTCACAACAGCCAAAAGGTGGAAGAAACCCAATTGTCCATCAACAGATCAATGGGTAAACAAAAACAAAAAAAATGTGGCTCATGTACAATGGAATATTATTCAGCCTTTTAAAATGAAGGAGATTCTGACACATGCTGTAACATGGATGAATATTGAGGACATTATGCTAAATCAAAGAAGCCAGTTATGAAAGGACAAACATTATGTGACTCCATTTACGTGAGGTATCTAGAGCAGTCAAAGTCATAGAGACAGAAAGTGGAGTGGTGGTCGCCAGGGGATGAGGGAGGGGAATGGGGAATCCCTGTGTAATGGGTACTGAGTTTCAGTTTTGTAAGATGGCAAAGTTCTGGAGATCGGTGGCACAGTAATGTAATGAACTAAACACTACTGAACTGTACACTTACAAATAGTTAAGATGGTAAATTTTATGTTATATGGATTTTACCGCAATAAAAAATTTTTTAAATTTATTTTGGAGTCCAGATTAGCTCAGAACAGGAAGCTGAGGACCAAGAAGTCACTCCCCATCAGGGACGGGGTTGGCCTGGACCGAGGAGGTCAGCATCTAAGGATTACAGTCTGAAGGGCAGGTGGGTTTAGGCAGCAGAACATCTGCAGTAGAGAAAAGGCAGGCCAGGGAGGGTAATCCAGGCAGGACGGTCACTAAAGGAGCGGTGAGGAAGGAAAGGAAGGACTGGCGAGAACTGGGAGCCTGTCCTTCTCTAAACGCGTAAGTTAGAAGGTGTCATTTTATGTGGAAAGTCATCCAGACCACTCTCGGTTTTCCGACGCCCACTGCCCTTCACTTTCGCACTCTACCTAGGCCCCAGCTGCCCCCTTGTCACCTCAAAAACCCCATTTAGATCAACTTTCCCAGTTTCAATAAAGGCATTTCATCTGGGACATAATTCTGGTATTTATCACCTGGCCACAGGAAACCAGGCATATTCGAATTGCAAGCATCCCTACCGTCATGCTTTGGGGCCATTGCTAAGGAAAATGACGGTTACTTGAACACAAGCACGGACTCGTGGGCAGGTGGCATATACAGCGTGGATGCTCTGGACAAAGGGATGATTCACGTCATGCTACAACTTAAAACTTATGGATTGTTAGTTTCTGGAATTTTCCATTTAATACTTTTGGACTGCAGTTGGCTGGGGTAACTGAAACTTTGGAAAGTGAAACTGAATAAGGGGGCACTACTGTAATAATTAAAAAAATGGATGGAAACAGTAAATTGTTTGAATCCATGAATTCATAACATTTTTTACATATTTTAACATTTATTTGTACATATTTGTGGGGTACAGTGTTGTTTCAGTACATGCACATGTATTAAAGTGATTCGTGTACTGTGATTCACTTAGAGCAGATTAGCAGTTTTGTACCCGTAAGTCCACCACTTTTCCTCTCCCCCCAGCCCCAGCTCTGGTAGCCATTGTTCTACTCTCTACTTCTAGGAGAAACGCTTTTTTTAAAAAAAAAGAATATCCACAATGAGTGATATCATGCATCGTTTGCTTTCTGTGCCTGACTTACTTCACTTAATGTGATGGTTTCCAGCTCCACCCATGTTGCTGCAAATGCTAGGACTTCATTTTTTTTAATAGCTGAGTAGTATTCCATTAGGCATATACAGCACAGTTTTTTGATCCATTCATCTGCTGATGCACATTATGTTGATTACATCTCTTGGCTATTGTGAATAGTGCTGCAATGAACATGGTAGTTCAGGTGTCTTTTTGATATATTGATTTCATTTCCTTTGGGTATATACCCAGTAGTGAGATAGCTGGGTTGTGGGGTAGATCTATTTTTAGTTCTCTGCAGAATCTGCATACTGTTTTCCACAGTGGCTGTACCAGTTTACATTCCCACAAGCGATGTGGGAGAGTTCCTTTTTCTGTGCATCCTCACCAGCATTTGTTATTTTCTGTCTTGTTGATAATAGCCCATAGTAACATTTATTTATTTATTTTAAATTTATCAATACACAATGTAGTTGATTTTCATGTTTCTTTCCCAATTCCTCTTTCCCCCCTCCCTCTCCGTGCTCCCCCCCCCCCCCCCCCCCCCATCAACATCATATCTGTTCACTTGTCTTAACGAGTTCAGGGAATTGTTGTGATTGTGTCTCTTCCCTGCCGCCCTCCCCCACAGTTTGTTTGTATATTTATTTATTTTTAGCTCCCACAAATAGGTGAGAACATGTAGTATTTCCCTTTCTGTGCCTGACTTATTTCACTTAAAATAATTTTTTCTAAGTCCATCTATGTTGCTGCAAATGGTAGTATTTCATTCTTACTCCAATGTTTATTGCAGCACTATTTACAATAGGCAAGAGTTGGAACCAGCCCAAATGTCCATCATCAGATGACTGGATAAATAAAATGTGGTATATCTACACAATGGAATACTACTGTGCTATACCATTTTTTTTTAACTCATTGGTCCCATAAAAAAATGTTAAGGAACTAGCTTATTATTTAGATAGTGAGTAAATATAAAGGAGGAAAAAAGCAAGCATTTATCCTGCTTTTCTTGTATGAAATGTATCCCAGGGTAACCAAATATTAAGGAGAAGTTTCTCTTTATAGAAGTATCCCAGCTAGTAAATGGAGAAGAACAGAATTCAACTGTCACCATTTTGAAACCCCTACTAGAATGAATCCTAGCAATGATCATCAATGACTGCTAATATCACAAAAAAGGAGGCAACCAGACAATGTGTGCCTTCTGATAGAAGTACACAACACCACCTATGAAGTATTCCTGCAAAAAAAAAATAAAATCTGAATCTGATCAGAACTCTAGAGCTAAACACCAGTTTACAGGAAACATAGATGCAGAGAAAATAAGTTCAGTGATACCACAGGGATGTAATTTACAAAATACAGACTCTGGAAAACTCCTCAGCAAAAATGACCTCATCTTAAATCCAGTTGCAATGTACAACCTTATCTGAATTCAGATTCAAAATAACATTGTTCTTAAATTTTGAGACAATCTATGAAATGTGAACACTAACTGAATATTTTAATATATTAATCAGTCATTTTTAACTTTTAGGTGTGATAAGGATATTATGGGTAAGTTTATTATTAATGGCATCATTATCTTCTAGAAATATATACTGAAATGTTTTATGGATGAAATGATACGAAGTCTGGGGATTTGCTTCCAAGTAACTTTTAAAGAGAGTGTGACAATATACATAAAACAAGAATAGCCAGGAGTTGATAATTATTGAAGCTGGACACTCACCATACTTTCTATTTTTGTATATGTTTAAGAATTTTCCATAATAAAGTCCTTTCAAAAAAAGAAAAAAGGGTAAGTAATAATTTATATACATATTTGCTCTTCTTGCCAAAAAATGCAGAAAGGATTAACCACCATTACCTATAGAGGATGGGTGGGAATGGGGTGAAACAGTAGGAATGGAAGCAAAAACCTTGAGTACATCTCTTTGTAGAGTTTTTAACTTTTATACCAAGCAAATTTACATATTCAAATATTTTAAAATTAAAAGGTTTTTTAAAATCCTTAAATTTACCTACACTATTCAGGCCTACACTATTTGACAGGGGAATTTCACCAAACCTTCAAAGAATATATAATCCCTACCTTATATAAATTATTCCAGAGAACAGGAAAAAAAAAAAGGAAACTGCCTCAAACCCAAAAGTATGAAACCACAAAGAAATCCCCCAAATTAAAAACCAAATGAAATAAATGAACCTAACAATATAAAAAACTGGTGAATAATTATTTCAAATGACTTTTGACACAGTGCCCCATCTCTACATCTCTGGTGGGATGTACTCTAAGAGCAAACAGGGGAGTGAAATTTAGAAACCTGATAAGGACTCTAGACCACTTCTAGTCCTTACTTTTATTTCATAGAGATGTAAATAACTTTAAATTTTATGATAAATTAATACTGACTTTTATATAAAAATTACAAAGAATTAAAAGCTGTAACTCCAGCATCCTGAGATCACCACATTTTGGTACAGGTCCTTTCACAGTGTCTTGTGCCCACACACACTTTTGAAATATTACTCTTCTCAGCTAACGATTTATTGTGGGCATTTTTCCATGCAGTTGTTATATGTATTTTTTTCCCATTTTTAAATGGCTGCTTAGTTTTCTGTTGTCTGCTGGTAATTTATATCGCAATCCCCTTTATTGGACGTTTTGATTAGAAAATGTTTTGTCATCAAATAGCTGCCAGGAACAACCTCATAGGATGATCATTGGACATTGTTTAGGACCTAATTGTCCCTGAATTTATTATGGTACCAATCTTTCTGAATACATCTGTTTTCTTCCAGCAAAAGTCAAATAGCATGAACATGGGCAATAAAAAGGATTCTTTCATGATTGTGCTTATGCCAGGCAGGTGTAACAAAGACAGCAGTAAGAAATGCAAAGATATTGGTAAAAATGGTTGAAATTCTGAATTATGGCACCTAAGCAGGGTAGGAAGGGATATGAAGACAGGAAGGAGGGGACAAATCGAGGAATAAAGGGGACTAGAGACCAAAGGTCCTGAGATGTATTTTTCTCAGCTGCAAAGAAGAGGGAACCAAACTAACTTAACAAGAAAACGTATTGGCTGACATCACAAAGTGGCAGCTGAGTGGGCTTTGGGACTGGCTTAGCCGTATCTCCAGCTCCCTTTCTCTGGGATTCCCTCAGCTGTGCCCTGCGTGTGTGCCTTTGGCTCCTGGCAGGCTTTTCTCAAGGTAGTAAAATGAAACTGATTTTCTAGCTCCGCCCATCAACCTGCTGTTTTATCTCATTGGCACAAGTTGGGTCATCCATTCCTATATCAATCCTTGCCCTCATGGGAATGTCACCACTGATTAGCTTATTGTGTTCCTAGATAGAGAATGGGTCAGGAAGAATGGGATTACGTTTGGACAAAGCAAGCCCAAGTCTGGGAAGGGGAGTAGAGGAGAAGCACGTGGGCGTCATGGGAGGAACTAGTTACCTAAACGAAAACTGCAGGACTCTTAGGAAGGAAGGCAGCCAGCAGCATCCACCACAGACACTAAGACATAAACATGTATTAACAGATTGTGAAGAGGAAAAACGGTGGGTGTGGGGAGGAGTGGGTGATTCAGGTTCAGCTAGGAATTAAGGACTGCCTTTTTGTGACTTAAATTGAGATCTGAAAGATGAGTGGAAGTTAGCCAGGTGATGAACGCAGGAAAGAACATTCCAAGTGGTGGGAACTACATGTGCAAAGGTCAGGAAGGGCTCGGCCTGGTGGAAGAACTAAAAGGAGGCCAAAGTAGCAGAAGCATGGTAAAGTAGGAGGAATGGTGCGGGACAGAGGCAGCAGCAGAATCACGCACCTGTCATGGAAAGCGGAGCAATGTGATCTGATTTAAACTGTTAAAAAAAAAAAACATAGCGTGCTACTGTTGGAGCTTGGGTTGGAGAGAGCCAAGAGCAGAAGCAGGAATACTAGTTAGGAGGCAGCTGCAGGCGACCGGGTGGGAGTAATGGTAGCCAGGAAGAAGTCAGTAGCAAAGGGAATGGAGAGAAATGGGTGGATTCAAGATATCTTTTGGAGATTTATTCCACGTGACTTGGTGATTGATTGGATGTAGAAGCAAGGGAGAGAGGAGATTCAAGGGTGACTCCTGGACGTCTGGCTTGAGCTTCTGGGCAGATGATGATACTCTACTGGAATGAAAAAGAAAGTGGTGGAGGGCTGGGGAGCAGGCTCATGGGGAAATCGGTATGGACCTGCTGAGTCCCAGAGGAAATGCCAACTAATTATGCTAATCTGCAGCTCAGGAGAGAGGTTAGTGTCTGGATTCATTGAACCGGTGATATCAGTGGTGGTGGGTTAAACACTAGGATGTGGTTGAGCTGGAGTGGTGGAGACAGCCGTGAAGTCAAAGGTCAGCCGTGAAGTCAAAGGTGGCCGTCCTCATGGCTCTCCTGCAGATGTCTGAGTCACCCAGGGTGATGGCAGGAGTTGGGGTGCAGAAGAAGACTGCTGGTCAGAGGAGGAAGTCTTCGGCTAACGCAGGAGAATGTTCAGGAGGTGGGAGCTGAAACATACTGGATGACACCAGTGAATGGCATCAGCATGGAAGGAGTGGGGGCTCCCAGTGGACCTCGGGCTCCCGGTGGACCTCATGTAAACTGCTGGTGAAAAGTGCGGACCTGGAGCCTAGTACCTAAGCTGGAATCTGGGCTTTCCCACTTAACCTAGCCGTGGGAGCTCAGGCAAGTCATTAGCCTGAGCCTCCGTGGCCCCATGGTAAAATGGGGATGATCACAACACTATCGCACTGGGTTGTGGTGAAATTGAGGCTAAAATTATGTCATCCACCTGAGGTCCTTAGAAGGGTGCCTGGCCCTCAGGCCTTTATAGCTACTAGCTCCCAATTACCAGTCAAATGACTGGGGAGGAAGAGGAGTAACATCTGGATGCAGCAGCAGCAAGGAGGGAGAAGAGCAGCGCTGCCTCCCTCCTACCCCGAGAGCAGCTTGAGCCGTAAGCCAGTGAGCAGCGTCTCCTGAGGGCCACCAGGCGGGCAGGATGCTCTGGAGAACGCCAGCTTTTGGTAAGGCCAGCTGGCACGGAAAAGCTTCAGTGAAGCCTGAAGGCTACGGGGGACTGGGGGATGTGGCTGGAGGGACAGGTTTGTGAGGGAGAGCAAGAGTCTGAAGGGCTGGCTCCAGGAAGCAGCAGCAGCCTAGTGCATGATGAGAGGATGAGAAAATCAGCAGAGTGAGGCAGGCCTGGGACAGGTGGGTAGTCCTGACGCCAGCACGTCAGTCTCGTAGAATTCATCTACAGGTGAATTTCTTCTTCTGTGAACAGTAAGAGGAGGTCCAAGAGAAGGTGTGGGGCAGTAGTCCCCTGCAGAAGCACACACAGCATGGGCAAGGAACAAGAGAACTGAGTTGGGTCATGCAGCACTCTGGGGTGGGCTTTGGCCCTGACTCAGTACATAGCTTGTCTGTGTGGATGGGGAGTTACTGCCCTGTGTGTCTGGGGTGAGGAACGAAATCCATCTTCCACACCTTAGAATCCCACAGATACGGACCAAGAGCAAATCAACATTAGAAAGTCCTGAGAGTGGTAAAGGCACACGCTAGTACTCAGTGACCTTTCTTTTGATCCTCTTTATCGTAGCCCTCTGGCTTTTGCTAGTGAGGAGACAGAGCACTGAATCAGCTGTCAGGAAGCCTGGTGGAAAGGCTTCTGCTATTCTAGCTCTGCGTTCATCAGACTGTGGGCCTCTGGCAAGTTCCTGTTCTGAGCTTTAGTTTCCTTATCTGGAAAATGGGCATAACATGTTCACTTAAAAACTTCACATGGGTAGGTTTCGACGAGATAAACACTGAAAAGGTTTTGAAAATCATGATGGGACATATAGACTGTGATGTGACATAACACTGTGAATTTGACTTTTCTTCCCAGTTTCCAGCACCGGCCGCAGCTCTTTGATCAATTACAGCCCACTGACGAGGTCAGGTCTGCTACTGCTTTCATCCGGCCTTCCCTACAAGAGCGATCTTGGGGCCATGTACAGCCCTGCACGTGTGAGAAGAGGTAGATGCGGGGGCAGCAAGCATATCTTTCATGCCTCTCACGTGATTACAGGAGGGCAGCTACCTCCTACACCTGTGCGTATGAGATACTGGCTATGTCCAGTCCACTTGAGTTCATGGAGAAATCCCTGCACTGATGGGATCAACAGGTCTGGATCCTAGTCCAAGTGCTGCTACACTTGCCTGGTGACCATGAACAGGCCTCTAGGATTTAATTGCCTCATCTATAAAATGAGGATTTCAGGAGTCTTTTCTAGCTCAAATGCCTTAGAACAGTGCTAACAATAGAAATATAATATAAGCCACAATTATAAGTGGTATGGGTAATTTAATTTTTTAATTACTTTTTAAATTTTTCTAGCAGCCACATTATAAAAGTAAAAAGAAACATGTGAAATTAATTTTAATAATTTATTTTATTTAACCTGATATATCCAAAATATTATCATTTCAAGATGTAATCAATACACAAAATAGCAAGATCTTTTGGGTTTTTCTTCCATGTAAGCCTTCAAAATCTGGTGGGTGGTTTATACATACAATACATCTCAGTTCAGACTAGCCACATTTAGAGGGCTCAATAGGCACACGTAGCTGGTGGCTACCATCTTGGCCAGCACAGCCCAAGAATTCTTGATCTTGGTTGCTATAGAGCCCAGGGCATAGGAGACTGTAACAGGGGAAAGACACGGAACACTGAGGCAAGCAGCTCAGCCCTGCATGTCTCCCTTGCCTCCTGTTTTTCCTGCTTTGTCACCCCCTCCACCTGCTCCAGTTCCTGCTCTCTCCTCTTTGCTTCTGCCTGCCCTTCTCCCACCTGTCCTGCCTGCCAACTGCCTCACTCACTGGACACCCAGGGCAGCTGACCCCCTCTCTACCTCGTGCCCTTCCTGTTTCCCACTCTTGGTTGCCTCCTCCCCTCCCTGTCCCTTTGCTCCTTCTCTGCCCTTTTCTGTTTCTCTGCCCTCCTCATCCAAACACCTCCCTTTCCGACTTGTTCCCCTCTCTTCTCTCAGTCTTTCTTTTGCCCCTGACCTGGCTCCTTCCCCAAGCTTCCTGAACCCTGTAACTATCAGGTCTCTCACTCCTCCTCCAGACCTCAACCCCAAAGATGCCCCAGTCCCACTTGATGATTTTCACTGCCTGACTGAGGACTGGGTGTCCCTGCCAATTGGATTCTGGTTCAGCCCAGAACTTCTGGCAACATGAGCATGTAGCAGCTTATTGACATGGGGGCTAGCAGATAGCCAGCCCCAGCCCACTAGGCATCTCTCTCGGGTAGGGTTTTTTCCTAGTATTACATGCTCAGTCATACTGGCCTTGGCCAGCTCTTTGGCCATCTAGATTGGACCCTTTCAGATAACAGTGTTGTTCTTGTTCCTGCCTGGATTGGCTGGCCAGCCCTAATGGATCCCAACATTTATAATTGGCCTCTATGCCCTGCTGTACTTGTGGTCAAACCATGGATAACAGTGAGAGCATGGGCAAGGAGGACTCAGTGGCCTCTGTCCTGTCTTCCAGGAAGATAAGCCCTGTGGGTCTGGTCAGTATTGCAGCAACTGCTAGACAGAAGTTACATGAAAACATGTGAAAAGACCCAGAGCTCGCTCCTCAGGGTGACCATGAGTCATTTCCTCCAAGATCTCATCTTTGTCCCAAGATGTGCAGAATATTAGTGCACGACAACCACTTCTACCACCTACAATTGAGAGTCTGAATCCTGTAGGAAAAAATAGGTTTCCAGTGGATTCTGAGCAAACTCATGTCAAACTCTGAAATATTGTTTTCTCTTTCTCTACCAATTCACGATCAGAATTCAAGGATAACAGGGTCTCCAAGGCAGAGTTGCCTATATCCCATTCAACAAGGATAAAAGAGTGAATATTTATTAGGAAACTTCAGCCTTGAGCTACAAGTCTTCTGGATGTTATCAGAAGTAAAATGGGTGGAGGAAAGAGGGAAAAGAATCCTCACAAAGACCCTCCAGCTCTCCTCTCCTTCTCAAGTACAAAGCACATCAGCTCTCTTTCTGAACCAGAAGCAGATCAGAAGAGTCAGGTAAGATTCGCTGCTCTGGGAACTCCTTCCTTTCTTTTCATCCACAATCATCCTTGTGTTATTTGGGTCCCAGATACCTCAGGTTTCCTGGCACAGAGATCAAAACAGATGTGTGGACCACGGAGCCATTTGTTATGGGCAAGAGGCAGACTCCTGAGGTGTGTACATGTCTGAAGAACCATGGAAAACATTGAAAGGAAGATGCCCGTCTCGCACAAGGGGCTTGAGATCTTGGGCCCCCATCTCCCTGACAACCTCACTGTGTCTTGCCGATTTCCCCTCCTCCTTCCCTCCATGCTTTTGGTGTAACCAGGAAAATGCCAAACAATCCAAAACAAGTTCCTTTGGGGGAGCAGTAGTTTAATATAATTTATTAATCTATCAGGCCACTCCATCTCCAAATAGGATTTGACTAGCTTTAAGAGATGTACATAATACCATAGGAAAGATAATAAAGGACAAGGAAGTGAAAACAAAGCCAGATAAAATGAAGCCAGGGATTGGTGCACAAATTGTAAACCAAACAAGTCTGCTCTGTTTTTAGAATTAGATCTTAAATCCCTGAGCCAAAATTTAAGTCCCCAGTGGCTTAAATTTAATCCATTTTAATTTCACAGTCACCAAGAGGGAACCAAAACCAATCACAAATGTCTAGTTTCCATAAGAAGTTAGTTGGTCAAGAAAGGTCCCTGGATGTTTCCCCAGGACACAACAGATAGGCTTAGTGTGAGCTCCTGCCCCTAGTACTGATGCTGGCCCTCCAGCCAGCTAGCCTCATGTCCTCCAGCTGTTTCTGGGAAAGTTCAAGGGCAGGATTGGGGGGTCATGAGCAAACCCTTATCAGGTGCCGTCCACAGAGATGTTTTGCCCTGGCCCTGGGTGAGGTTGACGGTGGGTTTTCAAAGAAGCTTCTCACCACTTCCCCCTGCTGGTCTCTGCTGCCTCTAAATATGCAGAAGCTACTCTGTGGTCTATGACTCCTCCAAAGCAATGAAGCCAAGCCACATTCTACATGGAAGGAAGAAGACTCCTTTCCCCTCTGTGTCACATTTGTCACCTGCCACCAGGTGAGGGATCCTGAGCCTCAGTGACTCTCAAGATTTAGTGACAACTGCTGTGTCAGCCTGGCCTGAGGCTCCTCTCTTCCTTGGGCTCAGATGAGTCTGTAATCCTGCTGCAGGACTAGCCTTAGAGAAAGATCCTTGTTTTCTTAATCTCCCTGCCCACGGTCCTCACCCTCTAGGTGGCACAACTGTGGGATATTTTCCTACAATGAAAATGTGAGAAATAAATGTGAGTTCAGAAATAAGTATCATGTAATGGCAGGCAGGATCAGAATAATCTTTACATACAAAGAGAATCACTAACAGTACCCTGATTAGAAAATCAATGTCTATGTAATCCCTATTCTACTTGTACAGTGAGTTTAGGCAAAATTATTCAATTGGATTTTGCCCTTTACTGTTGATGCTCTTGACTTAACCAAGTGGCTCTTAAAGAAGCTCTCAGCTTTGAGAAGTGGGAGAACTGACCAGTTGTACACTGGAGAAGAACCAGGACCTCTTGAGCTCTCTACCTCTTCCTCCAAGCACCATAGGATGGGGTTTGTGAGATGCAGGCTCCTGCTAGGGTTCCTGATGGGGAGCAGGTAAGAAATATAAGAGGGAAATGAGGGACAGAGGCCCTCCGCTCAGCTGTAGCGTGTGGTGGGGGACATAACAATGGAGGTAAGGAAAGAACCTGCGTTTATCCACCTAATGCATTTGGAGGTAACTGCAGGTTTGCCAAAAATCAGAGTGAGAGGAAAAATTATGCTTTAGCATCATTGTGATCTTTAGACATGCTCGTGGTAATACTGATGTTGGGAGTGTGAAAAGATAAACAGCCAGGAGTCGGGGGTGCAGAGTGGGGCGACTACAATGTCTATCATTCTAGGCTTTGAGGCCCAGTGCAAACCCCTCCTCTCCTTCCCTGGCCTCCCACTGAACATAGCACTAACCTCTCGTAGCAGATTGGGGCAGGGGCTTAAGAATGGTGTTTGCTGCTACCAGGAGGGGGCTAAGCAATGTCCAAAGGGAGGATGAGATCAAAATTGAGGTAAGGGTGCATGATTAATTTTGATTTTAGGTACTGACTCCATTCAGAAAGAGAATCTCCAGCAAATGGGTAACCCCAGGCCGATTGGAAAAGCCCTTAGAAGGAAGAACGTGTGACTGCGGGACTAAGTCCAGGACGAGTCTGAATGTGCAAGTGCAAGGCTCACCGGGATGTGTGAAGGCAGCTTGCTTGGGAGCCACTGAGTGGGTACATAAACACATGTGCCGAATTGGTGGGCGAAGGGTCGAAGACAGCTGTGTGTAAACATGGGTGCTTTGAGGGGCCTGGAGTGACCAAAGCAGGATTGGCCAGCAGGGAGCTGGGCTCCTAAGAGGAGAGGCCAGGACAGGTGGAAGATCTGGAAGTCATCAGTATATAGTGGTTAAAAAAAAAAAAAAAAAAAAAAAGTCATATAGAATGGAGTGAAGGGAGAAGCAAGGCTAGAATAGAACTCTGGAGAACAAAGACCCAGGGCAGCCTGAGAAACATGAGACAACCTGCCACACCCACATCCACTGCAGACATCACTACATTCACCACTTCAAAACCACACCGTCCCCAAAGATGTCACTCCACAAAGTGACTAAACTCTTTTCTGCACTTCCAAGAGTAGGGGAAAGGGTGACACCCAAGTGGGGAGAGGGCTCCATCTCCCCTCCACACACAGCTCAGCTTGGTTTCCACAGCAAAGGTTCCAGAAAACTCACGACTACATTGAGAATTCAGGTGTCAGCAGCAAGGGAGGCAGGGTCCAAAAAATGGTAGGAATACTGGGAGGTGGTATGAGTGGGAGTGATCTAGATCTCCTTTGAGGGGCATCTTCCTCCCCATTTTGGTGCTTCCCAACTTCTGTCCTAGGCCCAATACTTCTTTGAATTAGAACATAATCCCTTTCTCACGAGTTTAGGTACTATGCATACCCAGATAACTCTCTAGTCCTAACCTCTCTCCTAACTTCAGGCCCAGATATCCAAATTCATGTGGTCACCTGGACATCCATTAGGCACCTATCATTCAAAATGTCCCAAACTAATCATTTTCTGCCCTCCTGCCGTATCTGCATCTCCTCGTGTTCCCAGTTCTGAACGATGATACTCCACCTGTCACCCACGGCATTCTGGTTTTCCTCTGCTGTCCCTGAGCCTCCCCCCTTCAGTGTAACCACTGCTGTTGTTCAGACCCTCACCTTTAACTGGAATACCGCAATAGTGTCCCAACAGGCCGTCTGTACTGCAGCACACCCGAGTTCCATTCAACTGTTAGATGTCGACAACGCATATCTGAACAAGTCACACTGGGCCAGGCGTCCAAGCTCCACTCACATGTGACCCTGCCCCAGCACCCCTCCAGTATCAGCTCCCGCAGTTTCCTACCTCCTGGTTTACCCCCACCCTGAACCCGTGCTATTTCTCACCACAACGCCTCTCTCTGGAACCCCCTTCCTCTCCTTTGGGACCCTTCCTCTCTGCTCACTTGAACTCTACATACCATCATTTTATTGCAATTTCTGACATCTGCTGACTTCAACCCAGGGTTTCTCCACGACCCCTACCCCTCAGAGAGCATGTGTGCCAGGAATGGAAAAGGAGTTGACAGACCCTGATCCCAGGTGGGCTGGTTCTTGGGAAGGGAGGTTCTGAGTCAGAAGAAGGGGTTAAGGAGTGATCTCATTCTGGTGGGAGTGGCAGATCTCTCCACTGACTTCCTCACATATGAATAGAAAGTACTTCCCAGGTCTATGTGTCTATGAGCTAACCAGGGTATAAATGGTATCCCAGTGTCATAAGCAGATGTCAGGAGAGGGACTTTTCTTTAAAGTCCTATGGAAACTAAAGTCCTTAGTCAACGTTTTAAATCCTCCTGAGGAGAAACTCTGGAAGCCAAAGTGCTGCAAACCAGAAAACCATCCTGTGTGAACCTTTCTGATTAAGCCTGTCTCATGAGAGGCTGGTCTTAATGGCCAACATTTAGAAAGCACTGGATATGCCTGGGTCAAGATGGCTCAGGATAAAATCGTGCCATGAACCTGAAATGTAGAACAGAGTTCAAACCCTTCTGGAGAGAACCACACACTCCAACACCTTCCACCTCAGTCTTGACATGGGGATAAGGAAAAAAGCATCCGCCATACCAAAAGGGAAAGGGCCAGAGAGGGAAAACACAGGGATGAGCACGGGCGAGGAACCCCAGCTTCCTGTAAAGTTTAACCTATGATCAGCCAAGTGTCACAAGAAGTAAGCCTGGCCCCTGAGGAAAGGGAAATTCTTAAACCCCACTTCCTTATCCAAAGCAGTATTTCATTGGAAGAAACATCACTTTGGATACATATTCTTCCCAGTCTCAACCCACCTACATCTGTCATCCATATTACTGTAAAGATGGAAACTCACATCAAGTGCTTTGGAAATAGGTCAACCTTGCTCAAAGCACTTCACCAATTCTGAATATTCCAAGTCCTTCAATCTTAAGGAATTCTTGGTCTCCACATTTGCTAAAAGGAGAATTCATAAAGTGATTTTAACAGGAAAACTGGTCTACCAAGTGCTTTGAGATCCTGGCACCTGCCCTAACGTGAAAGGGAATTCAGTAGAGCATGAAGAGCACCTCAGACTCTGGAGACAGACAGATCTGGTTGAATCTTCCTCTCCCATTTTCAGATGTGTGTGACCAGTGCAAGTTACTTAACTTTCCCAAGACACGCTTGTCTCTGGGAAATGGAGAGAAAAATGTACCTATCTCCTCGAGTTGTTGTGAGGATTAAATGAGATGATGTATATAAAATGCTTAGCATAGAGCCTGCCAAAGAGCAAATACTCAATAAATACCAGCTATTTTTGCTATTGTTAATAATGATTTTTTTTAATGATGTCTGCTGTTCCTACTCTTTGCTGAGCTTGCAGTGGTATGCTCCAGGCCAGCTCCTCTCTCACCACCAAGTCTCAAAGTTCTCCCATGAGGATATGAAAATGTATGGAAACCACTTCTGATGGGGTGTGTATACATGCAGATGGTGTGAAGGCACAGCAAGAGTTTGGAATCACTGCTCAGGGCTACTGATTTAAATCTAATCCCCTAAATTACCAATTTGGCTCAAATACTGATAAAGTTCCCACATGATAGTAAATACAAGGACAGCCTGAGGATTGCGTGTGGATTTTTTACAGGAGAAAAACTACACTTGAGAGAAAAGTGCCTTCAAATCTGGATCCTTAATATTTGTAATTCACTTCCAAGTCATATGGATTATACCAAAATAACTTCCCTGGGTATACACCAAGCTTAAAAATTGGAAAGTTTCTTTCTAGCATATGTCTTATGATCTTGAAAAATGCAAATATACACCTCTCCTTTGTTGTGAGGGGAGGTGTCTCCTACGATGCTTTCCCTCCTGTGTGGGTTCTCCGGTGGGCACTGAAGTGGGAGCTGTTGTTGAAGTCTTTGCCACACTCTGCACACTTGTAGGGTTTCTCCCCAGTGTGGATTCTCTGGTGAATAATAAGACTGGAGCTCTGGTTAAAGCATTTCCCACACTCTCTGCACTTATACGGCTTTTCTCCCGTGTGAATCCTCTGGTGAGTAATGAGGTTAGAACGGTCACGGAAGAATTTTCCACACTCAAGGCATTTGTAGGGCTTCTCTCCTGTGTGCACTCTCTGGTGTGTGATGAGCTTGGAGCGCTCACTGAAGCACTTCCCACAGTCTGCACACTTATATGGCTTCTCCCCAGTGTGGGTTCGCTGGTGGTTGGCCAGGGTGGAGCTCTTACTGAAGCTTTTCCCACATTCCGCACATTCATATGGTCTCTCTCCAGTATGGATTCTTTGGTGACTAATGAGGGCAGAGCTCTTAGAGAAGCTTCTTCCACATTCAGAACACTGATAAAGTTTCTCCCCTGAATTGGCACTGTGCAATCCAGGAGAATTCAAGTTCTTATTGATACTTTCAGGTTGTTCAGTAGATGTCTCCTCTGTAGAATTCCTCCAATGAGCACTAAAAGATGAGTTTTGACCAAAGTTTTCTCCAGGCTCACTGTATTGGTCAGGATTTCCTCCCAAGTGGATTCTCTGATGTTTCAGAAGGTTTGAGCTCTGGTTGAAGCTTTTCCAACATTCACCACATTTATAGGGCTTTTCCCCTGTGTGGATTCTCTGGTGGGTAACAAGATTGGAATGGTCACTAAAGCTTTTCCCACATTCAAGGCATTGGTAGGGCTTCTCTCCAGTGTGGATTCTCTGATGGGTATTGAGGTTGGAGCGGTCACTAAAGCTTTTTCCACATTCAAGGCATTTGTAGGGCTTCTCACCTGTGTGGATCCGCTGGTGGGCGATGAAGTGGGAGCTCCGACTGAAGCTTCTCATGCATGAGTCACACGTGTAGTGTTTCTCTGCAAGGTACAGGCCTTGATGGTCAATAAGTTTTTCTAAGTCCTCTTCAGAAGAACATTCTTCCCATTGTTCCTGTGGCAGATTTCCCCACTGTCCTTCACTTTCGTTTTCATTTTCACTGTCTTCCCCCCAATCATGAGGTTGGCAAACAGCCTCTGTAGTACACTTTGATAAGGTTCCAGGCAAATTTTCAAAAATGTCCTGCTCTGACATCTGATCTTCATCTTCATTCCTCATCTCAAAACCTGAAAAATGGAAAGAAATGCAATTGTTGTTCATTTATCACCATTTATTTATATATCTGTATCTTGTGTCTTATGAATTTGGCTAACATGAATTGGTATCTTGTATCTTATATCTCACATCTTGTAAAAGTGACTAACATGAAATTAATCAAGTTTTGGTGCACACATACATTTCTCCCTTTTTTTTTTTTTTTTTTTTCCTAAGAGATGACCGGTAAGGGAATCTTAACCCTTGACTTGGTGGTGTCAGCACCACGCAATCCCAAGTAAGCCAACCGGCCATCCCTATATAGGGACTCGAACCCATGGCCTTGGTGTTATCAGCACCACACTCTCCCAAGTGAGCCACGGGCCGCCCCACACATGCATTTCTGACCTGCAAGACTGAGGAACAGAGCCTGGGACATGGTGACCCCACCAAGGGAGCCATGAAGTCCAGCCCAAGCAGCCAGCCAGTCAGCCTCCCCAGACAACTCCCCTATCTCACTATTCGATAATGAACACCTCCTTCTACTAGTACATTCAGTATATTCTATGTCATACAAGATTGAATAAACTCTATAACTGCCCAGATGTATACCTGTAAAAGCCAGACTGACTGACTGTCACATTTGGGGGCTCACGCTAACTACAGACTGGATAGTCTAAGCAAAGCACAAATTCTCCCATTCAATCCCATTCTGTTTTACTTCAGAGATGAAAGATAATGAGGCTGGTTCTCTCACTCTTCCTACATGCCTGTGGATTTTGTGGACATCCAATTACTCCAGGCTTACCCATGTCTGGGGATTTAGGATGTGGGGTTGGAGGTCTGATGGCATCTTCATCGGCCATCTCACCCCAGGCCTCCTGGTCATCAGCCTCAGTACTGCTCTGCCCAGACCTAAGAAGACCTGTGGTCTCCCTGACAGTCCCCAGGGCCCTGACTGCAGTCCGAGCCCTCATCAGCGAGTCCAGCTCCTCATAGAAGGGGCACGTCCCTGGTGGGTGGCTGCTCTTGGCTTTCCGGTAGCTTCGAAGGAGGTTCTTGAATCTGTACCGACACTGCTCCAGGGTCCGCAGGAAGCCCAGTGCACACAGCCGCTCTGCAATGGCCCGGTACACCTGACTGTTCTGGTGACAGGTGCGAAGCTTTTCAGAGAATGGGGACTCACTGAGAATTGCCAGGAAAGCCTTGGTCTCCTCGTAGCCCCAGTGCACACCTGCTGTCAGGAGTGAAGAGTTCAGAGGTGTGAGATTTAATGAGATTTGCCTAGGTTATCAGGGACAGTGGTCACCTACCCTTCCATAATATCTAGAATATAGCCATCTCAGAAACTGTCCAGGTGCCTGGAGACTATCCCTTGCTTCTCAGAGGTGTGCTAGAAAAGTCAGCCAGAACTTCCCAACCCATCCCTTTCTAAGAGATCCTACTAACACTTAGATTCTTGGCTGAAGGAGAGGACTTAGATGGATGGCCCTGCTAATTATGTGTCATAACCCCACTCCCCTGGCTTCAGCTGACTGGTTCAGGGAAAGGTCTGTAATTGGGATCCATATGATTCTCCCTATATCCATTCAATATGTCTCCCCTGCTTACTTTATGAATTCTTCTATTCACAAAACATGTTAGCTGAGAATCCCTAAAGATTAAAGACATAAATGGATTTCAAATAATCCTGCAGTTGAGTCCAGCTAAGGATGTTCTTTCCTCTTTCATAGAGGAATAAAAAGGAGATGGTCTAGTCTCGGTTCCTCTGCAGGTAAGTGATGCAGCCCAGGGAGGCAGCATGGTAGAGGGAAAACCACATAAAACTGGCAAGCAAGAGCCATAGGCTCTGATCCTGGCTCAGCTCCTACCTCTGTGTCTTTAGATATTTCGTCTCTTGGACTTCAGTGTTTCCACCTTTACAATGACTGGATATTTCCAACACATTGATTGTTCAAGTCTATACTGTCATGATTTCTGTTCTGTTTGTTCAATATTTCACTCACTATCCTTCTTTACCTAAATTTACTGTTGTGAAATCACAGGTTGACATGTTCATATACATTAAGAGAAATATAGCCAAGTGTAGCTTAATGACAAGGATACAGTCTGAGATATACATAGTTAGGCCATTTTGTAGTTGTGGGAACATCATACAGTGCACTGACACAAACCTAGATGGTGTAGCCTATTACATACTCCAGTTCCATTATAATCTTATGGGACCACCATCATATATGTGGTCTATCGTTGGCCAAAATGTCATTATGCAGCGCATGACTGTACATAACTATTGGAATTAAAAACTCACTTATGTAATGGCTATGATCATCCCCATACTACCAATGACACACTTTGGGAAATACTATATTTGCTATTTTAAGGTCCCTTACAGCTTTAAAAGTGTTTGCTCCTATAACTAAGAAAACTTGTGCAAGGAGACTTGGTCACAGAAGAGAGTTTGAGGATGACCTAAGGAATTTAGCCTTAAGTCAATCCAGACTTGCAGCATGTGCCCTGATCTCAGGGAACAGCAGTGTGGCTGATAAGAGGGTTGGAATCTGTGTCTGATTAAACCCCATGTTCTTACCAATACGACTGTGGAGTAGAGCTGGCCCCCCTGCAATCCTAGGCCCCTGGGCGGACTCATCAGGGGCCAGGCCAGCACTGTTACAGTCTTCTGCTGTTTCCTCATGCTCCCAGCCACTTTCTTCCTGTTCATCCATCTCTGCATCACTATCCCCCAGCCTGGGGAGAGCCACAGCACCTCCTGAGCCATCTGTGGCTCTGATGGCTGTCCGAGCCCTCACCAGGGCTTCCAGCTCCTCGTAGAAGGGGCAGGTCCCTGGTGGGTGGCTACTCTTGGCTTTCCGGTAATTACGTAGGAGGTTTTTGACCCTATACCGACACTGCTCCAGTGTCCGCAGGAAGCCCCGTGCCCTTAGCCGC
The DNA here is from genome assembly GCF_000696425.1 of Galeopterus variegatus. NCBI lineage: Eukaryota > Metazoa > Chordata > Mammalia > Dermoptera > Cynocephalidae > Galeopterus > Galeopterus variegatus. Next base: position 70,443 of record NW_007729739.1, on the reverse strand, counting down.
TCTGCAATGGCTCGGTATACCTGGCGATTCTGGTGACAAGTCCGGAGTTTTTCAGAGAAAGGAGACTCACTCAAAATTGCCAGGAAAGTCTTAGTCTCCTCATAGCCCCAGTGAACACCTGACACCTTCATGTCCTCCACATCCCATTGGTACTGTTCTTCCCAGGCCCTTGAATCCCTCCAAGCCAATGCCTGAGCTGGTTTTGTTTGCTCATTATCCAGGCTATAATCTGCAGTGTTCCTTTTCTCAGAATTTATAAGGTTTAGATCCCAGAATTCTGGTCCTTGCTCTCGCTGGGAGGTAATAGTTGGTTTTGCAATTGGAACTCCTATACAAAGGGAAGAAGAGAAATGGCTGAGTAGAAATGATTTGTTGAGCAGAGTGTTTGTCCAAAATGTCTCTGAAACTTACATCATTTCCCTGCAAGAAGCTGAGAATAAATTCCCATGTCAATCTCTTAAAATGTCTGGAGGGATGGGGAGAAGTAATTAAGAAGCAACAGGACCGCTTCACCAAAAACATTAAGTGACCTGTTTGCATTGTTCATTTGCTTTGCTATTGTTGTTATGAAACATATCACATAAAATAGTGACTGTTATTGGTGCACATATGGGCACATGACCTAAATTGGCCCAATCAGACAAAATTCCATGGTTGGAGGAAAGAAAAACGGCAGAAAGAATGTAAGTCCATTAGAACATTGCTGAGCTAATTTGTACTGTAATTAGCGCATGTCCTCCTCTGAACTTCTAATAGTGTGAGAAAATAAATTTCCTTATTTTAGAACAGCTATGTCTAAAGGAATGCTGTCCCAACAACCCCCAGCCCTAACAAAATAGGAAGCCTTAAATTAAAATAAATATTTGAAGAAAACTACATGAAAAGGAGTTTAGAGCTAAAAGAGGCTTAAGGATATTCTAATTCAGCATTTCCCAAAGTTTGTTCCTTTGAACACTACTTCCCTTAGATATCATGTGTATAAAAGGGGTTCCACGATTAAGCAAGTAGCCCACAAGCTTCTGACATCTAACTTACCATGAGCCAGACCTATTTACAGTCTCCTCTATTTTGCCCCATTCAACTCCCCACAAAGTGACCCCAGGCTCCACAGGAAAATGGTTCTTTATTACCTGGCTTCCCAACAAGGTGTGCCTACACAGAAAGAAGTCTGTGCTGGTCACACGGGCTTCAAGTATTTTGAGCCCAGTGATACTTATTTCTCATTGTGTTTAATACATTGGTCTCACGAGCTTAGTTCACTTGAGTCTGCCCCTGACAGACAGATCCTGTTTGGTGCTAAAAAGATGAGATATCTAAGACAGCAGGCCAGACCCAGCCCCTGGACAATGATGAATGTTCTGAGGCAATGAAGGGAATGAGCCCCGAGAGAGCAGGCTCCTGGAAGCCATCCTGCCAGCCTCTATCTAGGCACACTCCATCCCTGCCATCACAGTGTTGGCTACAAAGAGCAAGTGTTCTTCCTATCTCTGAAATTCCAGAGACTTCAGAGCCATGATTCTTAAGGGAGTGGCAGAACTCTTTGGGAAGTGAGTACCAGAAACCTGACATGTTCTTCAAAGGGCACATTTCCTTACCCAGACACACGCTGTTCCCACAGTTGTCTCCTGGGGGGTCCTTGCAGAACTCCTTCTCAGCATGCTTGCCAGGGCCCAAGGCTTCCTGTGAGATGCACAAGAGAAGGACTTCAAATGTCACTGGCCCTTGAAAACAGCCTGGGAACCCAACTCTACCTGGCCCCAGGAAGGATCATGGGAATACAGATACCACGTGTGAGACTAGGACTGTAAGGAGTAGCATGACCAGAGACAGGCCCAGCAGACTGAGGGGGGGGGGGGGGGGGGGGAGGGCAAAGTCCAGAACCCTGTGTTTTATGCCCTTTTGCTGAGGAAAGGCCATGAAGAGAAGAGGAGCACTGGGGGGAAGAGCAAAGGAGCAGTAATGATGGAAGAACAAACAGTAGCTTACCTGGGACTCAGCTGTTAACTCCCAATCTCCAACGCTCCCCATCTTTGGGAGAGTAGGGACTCGAGGAGTAAGAACAGCTGAGGAAAGAAAAAGTCTCTGAAACCCAAGCTCTGGTTCCTAAAAACCACCTCCCTCTGAGATCAGCTTTCCAACAGTCATGCGGGGATTAAACTAAGACTGTCCCAGTGCAGATCTCCCCTTTTACTTCCCTTCTAGAGTATGTAGCTAGCTCCTAAGCCACCCTGATGTGCCATATGTGAGATGCCAGCCCTGAACTCCTATAACCACCTGTAGCTGGCACCTGCTGCAAGACTCCAGCTGCAGTGGGGCATGCTGGCATCATCAGGAGCTTCAACCTCCTGAACAATGCTTACTGACCTTACTTCTCAGGAACCGTGTCCATCAGACACTATCCCATCCTTTGCCTTGAAGACTGCACATCCTTCCTCCCCATGTGCCCTTCCCTGCCTCCCACCTCTCCCCACTAAGGAAAAAGGCATCATTCCCTGATGTTCCCAGATTCCTGGTACTCACCACTCTCTTTCAAGGGCTGTGGTGCCATCTTGGCATTTAGGTAATTGGAAAGGTCAGGGCATGTATTCTTCACCCACTGCTTCTGGGACTGTCCCTCAGGCCAGTGATCCATTGGCTGCAGCTGGAAACTCTGAGATTCTTGCACTGCTTTTAAGGACCTGGTCTCTTCTGCACACAATTCCAGTTCCTATACATAGATGGCCAAAAATCATCAGTTCAATAAGACCCACTTTGGTAGGGGAGGGAATATTGGTTCAAAATTCAGAGGTAGAGGCCAACATGTTATTTCCTGGCCCTAAAACCCCAACAATATACCAATCTCAATGCTTTATAAAAACACCTTTTGAAAAATGCATTTCAAGTTTTTCAGTAGGTAATATACTCACATGGTTTACCAATAGAAAATATTTACAAGGGTATATTCAGTGAAAATACCTCACCCCCACCCCTGCCTCTATCCCATCTGCCCA
>NW_007729739.1:64166-65946 GCF_000696425.1 Galeopterus variegatus | reverse complement strand
GGGAACCAGTGTAGGGTGTGGGTTAGAGACACAAACTTTTGTGAGTTTTACCTCCAAGGAGGTCTACCAAGTCCTCACAGTGAATATCAGAGAAAAATCCCCTATGCTTCAGGAAGGGGACAGGGAAAAGGAACTAGATTGAAATATGCCAGAGCACTCTTTTCTTCTTAACAAGGCCTGCCCTCAGGAGAAACCTGTTTTACCAGAACCTACCCTAACTGACAGAAAGGAAATACTCAGCTCCAGTGCCCTCTACTCTGCCACATGGCAGATGGGAAATAGCTGACTGAAGCCCCCTCTACGCATCCTGTCCCACCCGTTGGGGAGGGGTGGAGCTGAGAAGCACTGGTGAAGCTTAGAGTCCAGGAGCACAGGCTTACCAAAGCCTGTGACTAACTGTAGGACTAAAGAATGCTTCCCCTCCCCCATCACTTTATCACCATATTTCTAAAGGCCTATTTACCACAGTTCCTTTTACCCATCACGTACATCATGTCCACCTTTTAACAAAAAATTGTAAGTCATACTAAAAGGCAAAAAATAGTTTGAAGAGAAGGAGCAAGCATCAGAATCAGAGTCAGACATGGCAGGAATGTTGTAATTATCAGACCAGGATTTTAAAAATATTAATCCAACTATATCAATAATCACCTTAAATGACAATGGTCTAAATACACCAATTAAAAGACAGAAATTGTCAGAGTGGGTCAAATAATACAACCCAACTATATGTTGTCTAAATATAAAGATACATATAGATTAAAAGTAAAGAAGGGGAGAAGGATATACCAAGCTAACACTAACCAAAAGAAAGTGGGGAACGGCTGTATTAATTTCAGACACAGCAGACTTGAGAGCAAGGAAAGAAATCAGGGATAAAAAAGTGGCATTACATTATGATACAGGGGTCAACACTCCAAGAAGACATAGCAATCCTTAATACACACAAGAATTACACATACACTTAATACTCAATGTACTTAACAACAATGTATCAGAACTGTAAGAAGAACTAGATTAATCCAATATTTTAGTTGGAGACTTCAGTAGCTCTTTATCAGAAATGGACACATCCAACAGGCAGAAAATCAGTAAGAGCACAGTTGAACTCAACAGCACCATCAATCAGCTAGATATAATTGACATCTACAGAGTACTTCATCTAACAACAGCAGAATACACATTCTTCTCAAGCGCACATGGAACATTCACTCACCAAGATAGACCACACTGTGGGCCATAAAAGACACCTTAACAGATTTAAAAGAATAGAAATCATATACTGTCTGCTCTCAAACTACAATGGAATTAAACTAAAAATCAATAACAGAAAGACAGCTGAAAAAGTCCCAAAACACCTGGAGACTAAACAAAATGCTTCTAATAACACGGGGTCAAAGAAGATGTCTAATGAAGAATTTTAAAATATTTTTACCTAAATGAAAATGAAAATACAACATCAAAATTTGTGGAATGTAGCAGAAGTAATGCTTAGAGGGAAATTTATGGCACTAAATGTGTATATTACAGAAGAAGAAAGATCTAACACAAATAATCTAAACTTCCACCTTAGGAAACTAGAAAAAGAAGAGCAAATTAAAGCAGAATAAAAGAAATAATAAAAATTACAGCAGAAATCAATGAAATTGAAAACAGGAAATTAATAGAGAAAATCAATAAAAACAAAAGCTGGTCCTTAAAAAAGATCAATAAAATCTATAAACCTCTAGCCAGACTAAGAAAATAAGACAGAAAACACAAATTACTAATATCAGAAATG
>NW_007729739.1:61796-63822 GCF_000696425.1 Galeopterus variegatus | reverse complement strand
CAATGAAATTGAAAACAGGAAATTAATAGAGAAAATCAATAAAAACAAAAGCTGGTCCTTAGAAAAGATCAATAAAATCTATAAACCTCTAGCCAGACTAAGAAAATAAGACAGAAGACACAAATTACTAATATCAGAAATGAAAGAGTAGACATCACTACAGATCACGTGGACATTAAAAGGATAACAAGTGAAACAAGTCAGGCACAGAAAGAAAAATATCACATGTTCTCACTTATTTGTGAGAGCTAAAAATACATAAATAAATACACAAAAAACCAGGGGGGTGGGAAGGGAAGAAGATATAACAATTACAATTCCTTGAAGTTGATACAACAAGCGAACAGAAAGGACATTGCTGGGAGGGATGGAGAAGAGGGAGGAGGGAGGAAGGTTTCGGTAGTTTGCCACAATGATCAACCACATTGTATATTGACAAAATAAAATAAAATTGGGGGGAAAAAAAGGATAATAAAGGAACATTATGAACAACTCCATGCCCACACATTTGATAACCTGGATGAAAAGGACCAACTCCTTGAAAGTCACAATCTGCCAAAACTCACATAAGAAATATATAACCTGAATAGGTCTATATCTATTAAAGAAATTGAATCAATAATGAATAACTTTCCAAAACAGAAAGCACCAGGCTCAGATGGGTTCACTGGTGAATTCTACCAAACATTTAAAGAAGAAATTCTCTATAGTTTCTTATAGAAGACAGAAGCAGAAGGAATATTCCCTTACTCATTCTATGAGGCCAGCAGTATCCTAATACCAAAACCAGACAAAGACATTACAAGAAAAGCAAACTAGAGACCAGTATCTCTCATGAACATACATGCTAAAATCCATAACAAAATATTAGCAAATCAAATCCAACAATGTATAAAGATAATTATATACCACAACCAAGTGGGATTTATCCCAGGTATGCAAGCATGGCTGAACATTTAAAACTCAATGAATGTAATCTATCACATCAACAGACTAAAGAAGAAAAATCACATGATTATATCAATAGATGCAAAAAAAGCATTTGACAAAATCAACACCATTCCTGATAAGAACTCTCAGCAAACTAGGAATAGAGGGGAATTTCCTCAACTTGATAAAGATCATCTACAAAAAAACCTACAATTAACATCCTCCTTAATGTTGAGAAATTCAAAGCTTTCACACTAACATCAGGAACAAGGCAAAAATTTTCTCTTACTATTCCTTTTCAACATCATACTCAAAGTCTTAGCTAACACAATAAAAGGTATGTAGATTGGGAAAGAAGAAATAGAACTATTTTTGTTTGGAGATGACATGAACATCTATGGAGAAAATCTGAAAGAATTGACCAAAAAAACTTCTGAATTAATGAGCAATTACAGCAAGATTGCAGGATAAAACATTAATATACAAAATCAATCATTTTCCTATATACCATTAATGAACAAGTGGAATTTGAAATTAAATTTATATTAAAATTTAGATTCTCATCCCCAAAAATGAAATACTTAGGTATAAATCTAACAAAATATGTACAAGATCTATACAAGGAAAACTACAAAACTCTGATGAATAACATCAAATTAGAAGTAAATAAATGGAGAGATCTTCCATGATCATGGACAGGAAGATTTGCTATTGTCAAGATGCCAGTTCTTCCCAATTTGACCTACAGATTCAGTGTAGTTCCAATCAAAATACCAGCAAGATATATGAGGATAATTCAAAAAAGTTCATGAAAAGATTTGTGTTATTTTTCAATTCTATTTTTCCATGCACTTTTTGAAGTACATATTGTGTACTATTGTGGCTATTGACAAACTAATTCTGAAGTTTATATGGAGAACCAAAAGACTCAGAATAGCCAACTCAATATTGAAGAAGAACAAAATTGGAGGACCAACACTACGTCACTTCAAGACTTACTATAAAGCTGCAGTAATCAAAAGTGTGGTATTGGTCGGGCCGGCCCGGTGGCGCACTGCTACAGTGCGCTGCTTGGGAGCGCGACGGCGCTCCCGCC
>NW_007729739.1:58089-60695 GCF_000696425.1 Galeopterus variegatus | reverse complement strand
AAAAATTAACTCAAAATGTATCACAGACCTCAATGTAAAATTATAAAACTATAGTTTTATAAAAATGCAAAACTATAAAACTCCTACAAGATAATATAGGAGAAAACCTACAGGGCCGTATGTGTTGTGATGACTTTTTAGATACAACACAGAAGGCATGACCCATGAAAGAAACTATTGATAAGAAACTATTGATAAGTTCTTCATTAAAATTAAGAACTTCTCTATGAAAGACACTGTCAAGAGAATGAGAAGACAAGCCACAGTCTGGGAAAAAATATGTGCAAAACAAACATCTGATAAAGGACTGTTATCCGAAATATATAAAGAACCCTTAAAATTCAACAATAAGAAAACAAACAACCTGATTTTAAAATGGGAAGACATGAACAGACACCTCACCAAAGAAGACATTCAGATGGCAAGTCAGCATATGAAAGATATTCAACATTATGTATCATTAGGGAACTGAAAATCAAGACAACAAAATACCACTACATACCTATTAGAATGACCAAAATCCAAAACACTGACAATATCAAATACCAGCAAGGATGTGGAGCAACAGGAACTTTCACTCTTTGCTGGTGGGAATGCAAAATGGTACAGCCACTTTGGAAGATAGTTGGCAGTTTCTTACAAAACTAAACATACTCCTACCATACAATCCAGCAACATGCTCCTTGGTATTTATCCAAATGAATTAAAAACTTATGTCCTTATGGTTTTTGAAAACAAAAACTTGTCCACATACCTTTACAGCAGCAGCTTTATACATAACTGCCAAAACTTAGATACAAGAAAATGTCCTTCAGTAGATGACTAGATAAATACTGTGGTACAGCCAAACAACAGAATATTATTTCATGCTAAAAATAAATTAGCTATAAAGCCATGAAAAAACATGTAAGGAAACTTAAATGCATATTACTAAGGGAAAAGACTACCCACTGGTATGATGCCAACTATATGACATCCTGGAAAAGGCAAAACCATGGAGACAGTAAAAAGATTAGTAGTTGCCAAGGGCTGGCACGAGAGAGGGATAAATAAGCAGAGCACTGAGGATTATTAGGGCAGTGAAACTGTTCTGTATAATACAATGCTAGATACATGTCATTATACTTGTCAAAACCCACAGAATGTAAAACACCAAGAGTGGGGCCGGCCCCGTGGCGCACTCGGGCGAGTGCAGCGCTGGGAGCGCAGTGACGCTCCCACCGCGGGTTCAGATCCTATATAGGGATGGCCGGTGCGCTCACTGGCTGAGCACGGTCACAAAAAAGGACAAAAAAAAAAAACACCAAGAGTGAACCCCAGTGTAATTTATGGACTTTGGGTGATAATGATGTGTTAATGAAGGTTCATCAACTATAACAAATGTTCACTCTGATGCTGAGAGTAGGGCAGGTTGTGCATATCTGGGAGTAGGAGATATATGGGAACCCCTGTACTTTCCACTCAATCTTGCTGTGAACCTGAAACTGCACTAAAAAATATTATTCTCTAAAAAACATTATTAAGAAAAAAAATCAGTACAATACTGTGGGACGGGGAGGCGGGGGAGTGAATAATGAATCATCAAAAATGCCTGTTTACCACACAAAAATATGCATATGGCTGTTTACAGCAGCTTTATTCATAACTGCCAAAACTTGGAAGCAACCGAGATGTACTTCAGTAGGTGAGTGGATAAATAAACTGTGGGACATCCAGACAATGAAGTATTATTCAGGGCTAAAAAGTAATGAGCTAACAAGCCACGAAAAGGCATGGAGAAATCTTAAATGCATACTATTAAGTAAAAGAAGCAGTCCCAAAAGGCTACATACTTTATGATTCCAAATACATGACATTTTGGAAAAGGCAAAACCATGGAGATAGTAGAAAGATCAGTGGTTGCCAGGGGTTAGGAGGAAGGAATAATAAATAGGTAGAACACAGACGATTTTTAGGGCAAGGAAACTATTCTTTACTAAACTATAATGATGGATACATATCATTACACATTTGTCAAAACGCATTACACATTTGTCAAAACGCATGTAACGTACAACACCAAGAGTGAGCTCTCATGTAAACTATGGACTTTAGATGATAATGATGTATCAATATAGGTTCATCGACTGTAACAAATGCACCACTGGTGGGAGATGTTGATAATGGGGGAAGCTGGGGAAGGGGGGGTAGACAGGAACTCTACCTTCTGCTCAATTTTGCCATGAACTTAAAACTGCTTTAAAAAATAAAATTCATTTTTTTAAATGCCTGTACACCTCATGGAGAGAGGGGTTCTGCAAGATAATGATGACAGAAGAAACAAGGTCAAAGTCACAAAATGACAGAACTGAAAGATCCCTTTTAGGAAAATATCCTAGAGGCCATTTTGCCCTGTAGGTGCCAGCCTTTTCCAGGTGGTAGTTTTACTTTGAGGAAGACAGTTAATATACTTCATCCCATTATTAACACTTGGAAAAATTTTACCTGCAGAGAGCATAAGTAAGTTAGATACGCTGCAATGTAAAATCACAAGCTGCAACATATGTGCCTGAAAATAACAAGTTCCTTTGCTACTTATCCATTTGTTTTGAAATTTGTGAGTATTC
>NW_007729739.1:56661-57893 GCF_000696425.1 Galeopterus variegatus | reverse complement strand
TGCCTGAAAATAACAAGTTCCTTTGCTACTTATCCATTTGTTTTGAAATTTGTGAGTATTCAGGAGCAGAGAGAAAAGTTTAAAAGTAAAAATTAATGTCACAGGAAAAAAATACATAATAGAATCTATTTTAGAAGCAGTTCAACCTTTGGTCAACTCACTGGGATATAATTTGAGAACATTTGGTCTAGTCCAACCCTCCTCCCATTTTACAGATGAAGAATCACAGAGATCTTATTCTCATCTCTGGTCTCAAGTTCTTCGTCTTCCAGCTCTGAAACCCTAAGACTTCCATTTGTTTCTTCACTGCCACTGAAGACAAATAGCTGGTTTATTTAAAAAGAAATAATAAGAGGAAACGGAGTGGTATGTTAAAATAAGGCACACTCTCTTATACTTAGTTCTGTAACTTTAAATATTATTATCTCTGTATCTTCAATCAGTTTGTAAAGGAATCAAAAAAGTAAAGCCACACACCTTAAACCTTTCTTCCCCCAATCTCACATCTGTATAGAGCTTTGCAGTTTAAATGTACTGAAAACCTCTGCCATTTGCAAGAAACATATTCCCAAATCTGTAATTTTCCTCCAACAAAATGTAGTTACACATAATATCACAAGAATTACTGACTACAGCAAGTACTGAACAACAAAGTTATGTTTAGACGAAAGTTCTGGATGGCTGGCTCAGCCTACAGCCAGCTGAAGGATCTATTCTACATATACCAGCTTCAAAGCAGGATTCAAAATTTGTGCGATAGCAAAATTATATATTATGTCACAGACCTTCAGGGTCCCTTGCAAATAGTTGAAACTGTGAATGTGGAATCCACAATGCTTTAACTTCCCTTATCTCAGCTCTGTCACTTACTTATATAAATTTAGACAAATTACTTATCGCTCTTTGTCTCTGTTTACCCATTTGAAAAACGGCAATGATATTGGATTGTTGGGTTAATTAGATAAGCGATATATATAAAAAGCTTAGGACAGTGTCTGACAGTGAGTAATCAGAAAATGTCAGTTAATATCTCATTTGAGTCTCATGACTCAGAGGTATTTTAATTCCCAAGGTTTGCAGATGAGGCATCTGTCATGAAGTGGAAAGAACAATGACCTTGGAACCTAAGGATATGGGTTTAGGTTCTGGTTCACTCACTGAGTGATCTTTATGAACCACTTGACTTTTGGGGCCTTAGTTTAATCTGTAAAATGAAGACAACAATACTATTT
>NW_007729739.1:53635-54986 GCF_000696425.1 Galeopterus variegatus | reverse complement strand
GGGATTCCAGCGCCACCGCCATGGTCTAGCCTGGACGTCTCACTTCAGCTGGGCTATCTTCATTCAATGTCTTCCTGCATCTATGGTATGTTCTTCAAGGGACTCCTGGGAGAGGGACTCTTCCTTAAGGCTCTGAAGGCAGAAAGACAAAGGACAGAGTCAGCAAAAGGACCCAGAAGCCTCACTTTCCTCACTTCCCTGATACCTTCCACTGCCTTTCCATGGGGATGCTAAGAGATGTCCCTTTCCCACAGGCAGGAAGTGAGACCACAATCTGGCACCAAAGCCAGCAGCCAACACACTTTGGAAGAAGACAGAAGAAAATCCTCTGGGACACGCCTAAACACCTTAGCCTGGCATCCCAGGCCTCCATGATCTGGCCCTGGTGTAGCCTTCCTCCCTTCTACACATGTCCAAAGTCTAATCTTCCCTCAAGTTTGGCTCCAAATGCCACCCCCTCCCATAAGGCCTTTCTTCCTAAGCCTTAAAGCTTGGCATTCCTCTAAGGATGCTCTCACTTAAGATTGCAAAATCCCTCTCACTCTACACTCCCCCTTGGTCACCTGGCCCATTTGGTACTGTTCACCTTCTCTAAAATGCTAACTCCCAAAACTCCAGCCAGGGCCTGGACCTGGACCTGACCTCCAGACCCCCAAATCCAAACACCCACATGACACTTCCACTTGATTGTTCCCTTGGGCACCTCAAACTCAATGGGTCCAAAACTGAATTCATCATTTTCTCCTGCAAACCTGTCCATCTTCTGGAGCTCCCCATTCAGTGAAGGCACCACCTTCCATCAAGTTGCCCACACCAGACACCTGGTCATCACCTTTCTCCACGATCCCCCACATCCAATTCATCACCAAGCTGTGTCCACATGGCATCTACATCCCCAATGCCACTACCTCAGACCAGAGAATCATCATGTCTTTCACTTGATCAGCCTCCTCACTCATGTCCCTGTTTCTACTCCCCTCACCCCAACCCATTTCTCTCTTTGCACAACAACCAGCCTAGATCAAAACCTGACTACATTACCACCCTGATAAACACCCTTCAGCAATCTCCCACTTCCTTCAGAATCAAGTGCAAACCTTGCGCAAGTCTCCAGCCTCATCTCTTTATCCTGCTTCCACTAGCCAGGGTATTCCAGCCACACAGGTCACATTTCCTACATTGTGCTGCTCTCTGAACCCTCTCCCATGCTGTGGTCTCACTGCAAATAGTCTCCTCCCTTTCTTTTCTTTTTTTCTTTTTTTTTTAATTTTTAATTACTTTTTTTTTTTTAATTTTATTTTGTCGACATACATTGTGGTTGATTATTGTTGCCCCTTACCAAAACCTCCCT
>NW_007729739.1:52985-53477 GCF_000696425.1 Galeopterus variegatus | reverse complement strand
TGTGTGTGTGTGAATTTATTTATTAATTTTTAGCTCCCACCAATAAGTGAGAACATGTGGGTCTCCTCCCTTTCTTCACCTAGTTGTGTAACCTTAAGTGAATCTTTGGCTTAAATTGCACTTTTTCCATGAAAACTTCCCTATACCCTAAAACAAGATTTGGTCCTCAGCCACAAGCTTCCACAGCATCTTATATTTTCTCTACCATAATCCTGATCATCCTTTATTATAATTATCTTGCCCACAAGATCATAAACTTCCTGAGGGACCTAGCACAGTGCTCAGCTCACATAGAAAGCACTCAATAAGTAGAAAAGTCATGAATAATCTATTAATGATGATGGTGTATCAGGAAGTAAGGATTACAATCCATTTCTGTGTACACTAGATTAAAAAAAGAATAAATGGAACCACAAAAGACCCCATATAGCTAAAGCAATTTTCAATGAAAAGAACAAAATTGAAAGTATCATACTTCCTGACATCGAAATA
>NW_007729739.1:24808-52026 GCF_000696425.1 Galeopterus variegatus | reverse complement strand
TAGTGCTGGGAAAACTAGATATCCACATGCAGAAAACAGAAACTAGACCACTATCTCTCACTATACACAAAAATCAACTCAAAATGTATTAAAGATGTAAATTTAAGACCTGAAACTATGAAACTATGAAACTACTAGAAGAAAACAGAGGGAAAACAGTACACAAAATGGGAGTGGGCAGTGCTTTTTTGAGTGAGACTACAAAGGTACAGGCAACAAAAGCAAAAATAAACATATGGTACTACATCAAACTAAAACGCTTCTGCATAGCAAGGGACACTGTCAAAGTGAAGAGACAACCTAAGAATGGGAGAAAGTGTTTGCAAATTACACATCAGACAGGAGAAGTGGAGGATTAACAGTACAAAACTATGCTGTCTACCCTAAGTGAATCATCGTGCAGTATATGCATTGAAACAATACACCGTATCCCACTAAAATGTACAAGTAAATGTTAAAATAAAAAAATGTATGGGCCGGCCTGGTGGTGCACTTGGTAGAGTGCGGCGCTTGGGAGCGTGGCAGCGCTCCTGCCGAGGGTTCGGATCCCATATAGAGACCGGTCCGCTCACTGGTTGACCGCAGTGTGGGCACGACACCAAGGGTTGCAATCCCATTGCCGGTCGCGGTACGGGCGCAACACTGAGGGTTGCGATCCCGTTACCAGTCACGAAAAAAGACAAAAAGGGAAAAAAAATGTAAACATAAACCTAATAAAGGAATAAATGACTTTCCTATTCATACTAGATAGAATCCCTTTCTCTTCTTTATTTCCATCTCTCCTGGTGACACTTACCACTTTCTACATACATTAGAGGGATGTATGTAGGTCACCAAGGAGATTACAGACTCCCTGACGACATCTATGCTAGGTTACCTGAGAAAATGCCCTCTTTGTGTTGTTCCCAACAAGTCTAAATGACATAAAAAATGCCCACTCAAAGGAGGCTATTAGCTGCTTCCAAGTGGGAATGACACAGCAGAATTGAGAATGGAAGGAGGGTGGCATTTTACATTTTAGGCCACCTGACTGGACTGTATGGAAAGAAGCCAAGAATGATGAAAAATAAAGGCTTGTCCTAAAGACCTCCACATACTTGGAAAGAGGCTGGGAGCACAACTCATGGCTACCTGGTAACTTCCTGTTCACCCTTCAGCTACCAGCTCAAATGTCACCTTCTTTGATAAGAATTCCTTGACATGCCCTTGTCATGCCCTACCCCCATTCCTGCCCTCATGAACTGCCTCCTTGATCCTTATTCCCAAAGCAATTGGTACATACCTTTAATATAGGTGTTATCCTACATTATTGTAGTTACCTGTTCCTACATCTCACAGCCCTATTATACTGTATTACTAGGGCCAGTATTGTATCTTACTCATTTCTGTATCCACAGTGCCCAACCCAGTATCTGATAAGTAGCAGGGCCATTAAGGAGTTTTGTTGCCTTTCAAAAGCCTAATGGAATATGGAGGGTCCATAATTTATATTAAAAAATTAACCTTTCATGAGATTTCCTTTTTAACCACAGCCTTATTGATGCACTAGTCCAAACACATTTCTGTTACTCTCTCACATAAGGACTAATTCACCAGTCTTTCACAGAGTACCCATTATGTACCCTGCACTGTACAGGGAGCTAGAGATCCAACAGTAGCTAGGACAGACAGTCCCTGCCTTCATGAAAGTTAACAGTCTAGTGAGAGACACAGTCAATAATCAAGCAAAGATGTTTGTGCTCCTGCATAAAGAGGACACTGCAACAAAATAGACAATTAGCAGTCCCACCCCAGGCCCAATGCCCAGAGTCTCAGATAATAGGTAGTTTCTTCCTGGAAGATTTGAAAATCCCAAAGGTTAGTTTCAAATAGAAATCAGAAAGCCCCAGGGACCATATATCACAACTTTTTCCACTCCTTTCTTAGACAAATATGGATAGCAGCCTATTGTGGGGAGAGGGAGGTCAACACAGTCAGCCAATAACAGGGTGACTTCATAGAAGTGACTGAAAGAAAATGGATAAGGGCATTCTTCAGTCCTTAGTCTACCAGGAATATCTGGGCCTCATTAGGATCAGCCACCTCCAAGAGTACCCATTTACTGAGTCATAAAGTGCCCGGCAAGGTGCTGAGTCCTCCAGGCAAGCAAATGGAGTGTCTTTATATTGAGCTGTGTTTCATTGACATGTAACTTATACTACATACAAAGACCAGAAAGAGAAAAAGCATCATTTAAATAGTACCACCAGTTCCATTCACTATGTGTCTGTTCAAGAGCGAACATGTGGTGATGAGACCCACGACTTTGCTATTGCCAGGTTGGTCTTAGTTCCCTCAAGCCTCTCTTTCCACTGAGAGTGAGTGCAGTGTCTTTCATACAGCATGGCCCCTTACACAAGCCAACTTTTTCATCTAATGTTCAAACTAAAAAACCCAACTGTGCTGGTTAGCTTATTGAAAGACAGAATGTTGATTCTGAAATGACTCTTTGCCAAAGGATTTTCAAGCTGACTGCATTTTTCATCTAATGTTCAAACTAAAAAACCCAACTGTGCTGGTTAGCTTATTGAAAGACAGAGTGTTGATTCTGAAATGACTCTTTGCCAAAGGATTTTCAAGCTGACTGCGATTTTCGCTAAATGTGATTTTCGCCTTCTGTGCTGACTTTAGAATGGAATTATCTGATAAGGTATGACTTCACTACATCCTCAAATACATATAGGGAAACCAGGCTTCTGTGAAGAAGACTCACTTAAGGTTACACAACTAGCAAGTGGCAGAGTTAGGATCTAAGCCCAGATCCATTTTCTCCGATCATTTTTCTTAACCATATCACATGGTCTCTTCTATATCTGCTAGTCATCCAAACTCCTGAGAAGATAGTATGGAAGAGCAGAAAGAACATTAAAGCAGCAGTGAGCAGATCAGGGTTCTAGTCCTACTCCTTCCATTTTTCAGCTGTGTGACTTTAGGTCATGTAGCCCCTGCAGCTGCCTACTAAGGCTGCAGCTTATAGCCTGACCCTACATAGCAGTTGCCCTAGGTCCCCCACTTAGGATAAAAAGAGTAGAACAAGAGGGCAGGGAAACTAGAATCAGTGGTTACAAGTCTGAATGTCTTCAGGGGCTAAGCAATGCAAATAAGTGAGTGAGTGAAGTGAACTGGGAGGAGACTGTGGCTAACTACGGAGCACCAGAGGGAACCCAGAGTGTTCCCGGGCCTTCCAATTTTTCCAAGAGAAGCTAGAACTCTAGATTTTTAAATGTTGGCAACCAACTCAAAATTGTTTCAAACACCATGCAGATTAAATAAAGCATGATGATGGACTTCACTCAAAATGGACATCACTTTGCCCCCTTTCAGCTAAATGATCTCAAAGGTCTCTTCCAATATCCAGGAAGACCTATAAAGGGCACACATTCTCCCATGCAATGAGGAATAAGCATTGACTGCCATTAAAATCAGGATCCCTTTATGAACTCAGGGAAGCTGAGAGGCATCATGGCTCCTGGGGTAAGGAGTGTGGATGTGGACATTAGCAGGCCACCCAGTGAACAGTATGATAGGAAGAGAAGATCCTCCCCTCTCCCGTGGAAAAGGTCAAGATTGGTCTGTGACTTCCAAAGAGAAAGAAACTGGGAACTCCCAAAGGCTGTCAGGCCCACTTGGTTGACGGTCCATCTATGGCTTAAAGCAAGCTGACCTCACACTTAAGGGCTTAAACCAGGCAGAACAAATAGGTTTCATTTAAAGCACAAACTTCCATCAACTGGAAGTGACTGCCTAGAGTAGTGTGCTGAAAACTGTGAGTCCCACTGTGAATGTGGGCTGTGACAAATTAGCCATGACTGCTGGGAACACAGGAAGGGGAAGTGGCAGCACACATTCCATGTATTTGACACTCCTGGTTTAAACACCCATCAGCAACGAATCAGCCTCAGCTTCCTACAGACAACCCTCACAGGCAGGAGAAGACTAAACCTCCCACCCCTGGAAATCCTCTGGAACTAGCAATCTGCAACCTGGTATAGCAAAGCTTACCCTGGATGGTCTTTATTCACACATTCATCAAGTATTTACTGATTTACTTGATTTACATCAAGTGTTTATTGCTCTGGGCTGGGCAATGGGGACATGGAGGTGACTCGGACACTGTTCCTGTCCTGGAGATGCTCACAATCTAGTGGAAGAGACAAAAAAAGTCACAGATAATTATGATGAAACACAGTAAATATGGTAAGATAAGTCATGGGAGCTGGAAGTTGAAGATGACTTAATCTGCTTAAGGGAAATGAACAGAGTAACAATTGAGTTGGTTCTTAAAGAAAGAGTGGTTCTCTTGGCAGAGAATGGGGGAAGAGGGAAAATATTCTGAACAGAGAGAACAGCATATATAATGGTGGAAAACCAAATGGCCTACCCAGGAAATGGATAAAATCTTTACAGCCCTAGAGTGTGGGGTGCGCAAAGATGACGCTACAGAAGGAGTTTATGAAGAGTCTAGAATGTCACGCTAAGACATTTAGACTTACTTCTACAGGTGATGAGACCCAACAAAGGTTTTTAAGCAGGAGAAGGCATCATCAGATTTATGGGTTAAATAGATTACACTAGCTGCAACGTGTTTCTCCACGCTGGGGAAGTGAAAAGTCGGAGGCTTCTTTAAAAACCCTGACAAGAAAGGGGGCAGATTCAAGACATACTGAAGCAATGGAACGATCTGAAGGTGTGTGGATGGATTAGAATGCAAGAGGAATCCGAGAGTTAAAGTAGGTAGGTAGGTAGGCAGGTGGGTGGATAAAGTGGAGGATGTGCCGTTCCCTTCCATCAGGCAGAAGGAAAGAAGTGCAGGTTTGGGGCGGAACACAATAGCCAGTCCCACCCCCTGGGCTCCAGAGGTAACAACCATTAGAGAGGGCATCAAATTAGACGTTTGTCCTAGGTGGGGAGACGAGGCTTCGCGCTCAGGCCCTCTCATCTTCCCTTCCTGCCAGGACCCCAGAACCGTCTACCCTTTTCTCTGTGGTCTCCAGATCCTTCTGTGACTCTCCCGCTTCCAAAACCCCTCTCTCCTTTCTCACCTACAGACCTTTCTAAGAACCCCCTCATTCCCAAGTCCCTCCATCCCCATCCTCATCCCCGACCCCGCTATGACCCTTCCCATCTCTGAACGCTTCGTCCTCTGGCCGCCCCTCACCCTCCACACCTACATATAAGCTTCTTTCTTCCCCTCGCCGTCCCCGGCCCCCCGTGACACCACCACCTCCTAAGTCTGCAGCCCAAAGCCTGAGTCTCAGCTGCCCCCGCCCCGCCACCCGGACTCACCCACCGAGACACCCACTTCACAACAGGGCGGAAGTGCTCCTGAGCTCGCGCAGAGGATGCTGGGACGCGGAGTCCGAACGGCGCCACCCCGGGAATGGAACGTCTGAGACTACGACTCCCAGAAGGAGCCGCGCGAGCGCGGTGGGCGGCCCCTGGTTTGCTGCCTTTCAGATATCGTCAGCCAATAGCTGAATCACCGTCTTCCGGACCCTGGCGCCGGAGCAAATCGGAACAGGTTCAACGCGTGGGGGCGGGGCCTGCTGAAGGGGCGAAGTGAGAGCGTAAACCCAGAGATCAAAGCACAAACAATAAAAAATAGGGAGAGGGCATGACTAGAGGTGACCAGAATGGTGGGCAGGAGAGACTTCGACAGTTGTAGGTTCAATTTCCAACTCACAGCTAAGCTCCATGACTTTGGATGAATTCTGAACTCCGCTTTCTTTGCTTGTAAAATGAGCATAATAGTATCCATGTCACTGGGTTTTTGTTAGGCTTCAATGAGATGATATACCTAAAAACGATTAGCTCAGGCGCCTGGGTCCTAATTATGCACAGCAAATGATAGCTATTAATATGTAAAAAAAAAAAAATTAGTACAGAGCTTGGAACTTCGTGGGTGTTAGAAGAATGTTAATCATTATTACAGAATAATCTTAATATAAATGTAGTTGCATTGTACCATTGTGAATACTCTGGGGTATGAGCAATCTAATACGGGATTGAGAATGTGGGTTTTGTAGTTAGACACGGATCCAAATGCCAGCCCAACTAATTCCTAGCTGTGTGGCCTTGAACAAATTACTGCATCTCTTTTGTCTTAGGTTTTTTCATCTGTAAAATGCAAGTAATATAATAGAACCTACATTGCAGGGTGTTGTGAAGATCAAATGAGGTGATGTAGGTCAAGCATGATTTCTGGAGACGAACTGCTTGTGTCTGAAACTTCTTTCAAATGCAGGATGCAAGCCTTGCTACTCATTAGCTGTGAAACCTGGGACATATTACTTAACCTCTTTATGCCTCAGTTTCTTCATCTGTAAAATGGGAATGATAATAATGGCATCTTCCTCATAGCGTTGTTGAGGAGAATAAAAAGGAGAAAGTGTGTAAAGAGCTTGGCACATGTGTGGGACACAGAAAGAGTTTAATAATCATTAGCTATTATTATTTTTGTTAATGAGACTTTGGGCAAATTGACACTACCTAGCATATGGTAAGGGCTCAATGAATGTTGGCTAGTGTTAGAATTAGGAGAATTCTATACCTTAATTTTAATGATCCAGTTCAAATTCCTTCTCTGTGAAACATGTTTCGGCTTCTTTATTGTAATAACTCAGGTGATTTTACTCAGCAATAGCAACCTATAACACTCCTTATTATTAAAGTCTCACAACAGTCCTATGAAGTTGGTGGTATTAGCCCCAATTTACAAAGAGGAAGTGGGGGCTTACAGAGATGAAGCGACTTGCTCAAGATTGCATAGACAAAAAGTGCAAGGGCTGAGATTTGAATCCCTAGGCACGTAACTCCCAAAAAAGGTCTCCTGTTGGCCCCACACTTCATGAGGAAGAGACTGGGTGGAGGGGGGTCAGAGGGATACAGTGAAGGCTGGAAACATTTGAGAGAGTGTCAGGATCTGAAGCTGGAAAAGTAGCTGTGCAGGGTCAGGTAAGGATGTCCACTTCAACATCATCTGCCCTAAAGAGGAGGAAGGCCAGGGTGCACAGAGAGAAGGATACCTTTAGGACACAAGAGGGCACCCTCATCCTAAATCCAGCCTGAACTGTTCTATGGTTTCCCTTAGCCTTTGTCTAATTAAAGCCTGGCATTTTACAGAAGAGGAAAACTAAGGGAGACCCCGACAGGCCAAGTCCCCTGTCCAGTGTCATACAGAAATAAGCGACAGAGCCTGAACCAGACCTGGGTTCTCTCTGGTTCAGCGTCCTTGAGGATTTGGCTTGCAAGCATTCTGTTCACAGTTGTCTGTGAAGACCTTCTCTGAGCTGGGCCAGCACTACTAGGCTTTAAAGAGACAGAGAAGAATCAGCCTGGTCCCTGCCCCCAGGGCTTGATCCCCAGACATTCCCAATGGAGCAGTCCTATGAGTAAAACATTTTTGAGCACATACTTCCAATATATGTATATTTATTTGCTTATAAATGATACAGTTTTGTAATAATACCTAATTTTTATTGAACTTTTGTAATGCATTATTAGGTCCTGCTCTCAGTGTTTTATACATGTTAACTCATTTCATTCTCATAAAACCCTTTGAGGGAGGGCCCAATAGTAACACTAGTACAGAAAAGGAAACCGAGGTACAGAGAGGTTAAGTAACATGCAAGGTGAAGGCTGAGCTGAATCTTAAAGAATACTTGGGAGTTCCCCAGGGGAAAGGTATTCCTCAATGAAGGAGCAGCACATGCAAAGGACCAGAGGCAGGAGTACATGGTGTTCTGGGAGCTACAAGTAGTTTAGCATAGCTAGAGCACAGTGTCAAGGGGGCGGGTTCGTACTGCCAGTGTTGCCGTGAGGCTCAAAAGAAGATAGATGTGGGCCAGCCCGGTGGTGCACCCGGTTGAGGGCAGCGCTCCCGCCAAGGGTTCGGATCCCATATAAAGACCGGTCCACTCACAGGCTGAGCGCGGTGCGGGCGCGACACCAAGGGTTGCGATCCCATTGCCGGTCACGAAAAAGACAGAAAAAAAAAAAAGAAGAAGAAGATAGATGTGACAGGACTTCATGTTTTTACTGAGCGAGCAGGCAGTCTGCCCCTCCTCCTGGGCAGCATCCCAGCTTTCCGGTCCTCAGCTGCCAATCCCTCTATAACCCAGATGGCAAAAGGGGCCCCTTCACCCTGGAAGATCTGGTTGAACTTGGCTTGGATCCCATTCCACAGTTTAGGACTGCCCAGAGCCCTCCCTCCTGCCCTGAACTCTCCATGAATTCCCAACCTTATTTCCTCTGGGCTACAGTTTCTGTGACTCTGCCCCTTCACCTTCTGCCTCATGTGGCTTTCCATCAAAAAAAAAAAAATTCAATCAAGCCAAGTACATTTCATACATTTAATAAACTTACTGAGGATTTGGACAACTTGAGATCACATCACATACCACATGGCTCCCAAATTTTCTCATTCAGCCTCCAGAGCCTTCCCAAAGCCTGTGTTCCCAACATTTGATCCTCCCTGCATGTGCAACACCCCCACCTCCTACTGGAAGCTGAGTTCAGTCTCAGGCACCCACACATACTCACTATCTCCCTGCCTGGCTGGCGGGCTTTTCTTTTCCTCCCCTTCCAACACACATGCACCCACCCTCCCCCAACCTAGGCTGCCCCAGCCTGCTCCCCAGCCAAGCCCAGAAGTTGTCCTTTCTTTCTTCTTCCTGGGGCCACATGCAATAGTCTCCTCGGCGGAGCAGCCAGGCCAGTCTGTGGTAGCGGGGGAGCTGGTGGCGGGAGATGCGCTCTAGGAAGACCAGCAGCAGCACTGGGGGATGAGGGGCAGCCAGCAGAAGGGAAGTGGCCAGGCGGAGCTCCAGGCGGCAGCGGGGGGTGTGCAGGGCCTGGTGACTCAGAACACAGAGTGTGACCCTGCTGGCTGCCATGCTATCTGCCACATTGTCAGCTATATCCTTGCCTGGCTCAAAGTCCCGCTCAGGGAGGCAGAGGTGCAGCCCCCAGCCAGCTGGAGGGCAGCCCTCCAAAGTGGGCAGCAGCTCCTGCACCACCCAGCCCTGGTCTTGTCTGCAGTGGGACACAAACACATCATAGAGGAACCTCTTGCTCTGACCCCTCTGACCCCTCAGACCCTGGAGCCAAGCCCTGAACAAAGCCTGGAGATAGAGGATCCAGGAGTTCCTGGCTTCCTGTAGGAGGGGCAAGCAGACCAGCAGAAACAAGAGGGTAAAGCTGCCCAAAAAGAGTTCCAACCCCAAAGTCTTGGGGCAGTGGCTCCAGAGAAAGGGGAAAAGGGGACTCTTGGACCCGCCCCCAGCTTCTGGCTGGCACAGCTGCCGTGATACTATGTGTATGTATGTTCTGGGGGACCGCTCAAGCCAGGGCCCTACCCAGGCATTAGCACACTGGCAGGCCAAGGACGAAGTCAGAATATACAAGTACTGGGGCATCTGGGGACTGTGCTCCTGCAAGCTATCATCAAGCACAAGGCCTTTCTCCCAGTCTAGCACTAAGACCTGGAGATTTCCTAGGCCCTGGAAAGCAGCAGCGGACAGTGTCTCCAACCCCGTTTGGGACAGGTGCAGCACCTCGAGGCTCGGCAGCTCACCCACCAGCTCCTCAAGCCGCACTGGGCGAGGCCGGGCTCGGGACTGCAGAGCCTTCAGCTTCAGCTCCTGTAGGCTGGGCAGCCCAGTGATGCAGCAGGGCCTGGGACTGCGCCCGTCCCCACTTACACTCAAGGACCTGAGCCTGGGGAGCTGCCAGAGGAAGAAGCTGGAGGTGTCCTGGGAGCAGAGGGCCTCCAAGCTACTGCCAAGCAGGGAGAGTTGACCAAGGGCGGGAAAGCTCTCGGAGATATTCCCAGCCTCCAGCTGCAGTCCCCAGCCTTTTAAAGTCAGGGTCTGCAAGAGTGGAAAGGCATTTGGAGATAGCTTCCAAGGCTTCATGCCTGATACTGCATGAAGTTCCAAGCTGGTCAACCTTGTGGGCAGGGACAGTGTTACCCCAGAAGGGCCAGAGGGGAACTGCAGTCTCAAGTTGCGCAGACTCTCTGGGCCCTGGAAGTCCCAAGCTGGGCTCAGTACCATATGGGTGTCTAGCAGGTTTAGGGTGGTCAGTGCAGGCAGAGGAGCCAACCAGCCCTCACTCAGGGCTCCCAGTGGATTGCTGTCCATGTTCAAGGTCTCTAGCCTCCATAGGCCCTGGAATACCTGGCCTTCCAGGCAAACCAGCTGGTTTCCCTGAAGTAACAGCTCCTGCAGGTGGGGCAAACAAGAGAAGGTAGCTGGGGACAGGGTGTGCAGCTCATTGTTGGACAGATCCAGGGCCCTCAGTCCTGACACAGCCCCTGACTCATTCATGCACAGCATGGCACTCCGCAGTTGGTTGTTGGCCAGGTTCAGTCTCTGGAGCCTGGGCATGGCAGCCAGGAAACCTGGTGGTAGTTCAGTCAGGCCACTCCTCTGAAGACCCAAGCTCTTCAGGCTGTGGCAGGAAGCCAGGGCTTCTGGGGCTATGGGCCTTATTTGTTTCGATCCCAAATTCAGCTTCTGCAGCTCAAAGTGGGCAATTGCCCCAGCTGGCAGCTCGGCCGTGTCAGTGTATGTCACAGATAATGCGTCCAGCCTCTGCAGCCCCAGTCCCACCACTGCAGCTGCCTCCATCTTTGTGTGGTCCAGATGCAGAGTCCCCACCTCAAGGCCATGGAGGGCCCCAGGACTGGCCATCTTTAGCAAACTGTTGTGTGACAGATCCAACGTGTCCAGGGTCCAGACATCCCCAGAGGAGGGGCCACGCACCAGGTCTGGGAATATGTCAGCCAGCACCCCCACATTCTGAAGACAGCTGTACTTGACAGCCAGCTGTCGTACACTGGGAGGCAACCGGACACTCAAGTTCCTGTCCAGGCAGGGGCCCAAGAAAGCAAGGTGCTGGAGGGATCTCAGGTCATCAAAGGTATCAGAGGGTAGGAAGAGCAATTCTCCCTTGGGACGCGTTATGAAAGACAGCTGCTGCAGCTGGCCCAAGCCCCGAAGAGCTCCTGGCAGGAGCTGGGTGAGATGCAGACTCAGCCCCAGGACCTTGAGCCCAGGGAAGTTGGAGAAGGCATCCCGGGGCAGAACAGAAATGGAGCCAGAGAGACAGAGTCCCTCCACACTCTGAGGCACAACTTCCAAGGCCTGTGTCAGGTTGGTCACCAAGTTGCATGCAGCAAGGAAGGGCAGGCTGGAGTCCAAGGGGCAGACCAGGAAGAAGCGAGAGAACAGGGGCAGCCGGGAGCCTTCGGTCACTAGGCAGTTGGATACAGTCCAGCCTGCAGTCAGAGGAAGGGACAGGAGCAGACTGGGCAGCAGCAAGTGCCCACCCATCTCAGCACCAAGCCTGGTCCACAGAGAAGCAGAATCAGAGCCCCACTCTACTCCTTGCACTGTTCCAAAGCCCACCCTCCCCCTCCACACATACGCATACACAATACTCACAACAATGACGGGATACCCAGCCCCTAGTGTGCCCAGGAGGTCTGGAAGCAGGATCAGAGGGCCACGATGCTTCCAAACTGTAGAACTGCGGGGAGACTGGATGGGAGGGTGGGGCCACACTAGGAGATGCTTATTGCTGAGGTTTCCAGAATCAGAAAAAAGAAGTACTCTAGTAGTGAGAGAGGGACCGGGTCTCACTTCTCTGTTGTAAGGAAGCAAGTAGCGTTTTTGAGCACAACATTTGGGACCAAAGATCCAGGATCTCACTGTGCTCTTATCCTGGGGGGAGCACTTCACTTCTCTGAGCTTCAGTCTCCTCATCTACAAGACAAACATACTAATACCTGCTTCATAAGATAGCTGCAAATTACACATGCGTGTCAGAATGGGGTTCTCTTGTCAGCACCCCCTTTACTACTTTCTCTCCTCACTCCTAATATGTTTTGTAAGCAAAATAATACATCAAAATGTTGCCATCGTGGACATCTTATAATGTTCCACATGGAAGATTCCAAAAAGCCCAAGCTTCACTTGAGAGGACTAGAGGGTTCCATTCCTGTCCTTCCAGGCTGGGACAAGGAAGGAAGATCTCCATGGCTTTGACCTTTACATGCACTACCAGGATGGAGCCAGGATCCAACGTAGAACAGGAAAAGATCAAGAAAAGAGCTGTGATTATCTCAAACAATACATTCAGTGCAAGTCAATATCTGCTCATGATTTTAAAAAATAATAAACTCAGAAATAAGAAAAATTCCTTGATTTATAAAAAGGCATCTACCCCAGAT
The DNA here is from genome assembly GCF_000696425.1 of Galeopterus variegatus. Lineage (NCBI taxonomy): Eukaryota > Metazoa > Chordata > Mammalia > Dermoptera > Cynocephalidae > Galeopterus > Galeopterus variegatus. Next base: position 39,752 of record NW_007729739.1, on the reverse strand, counting down.
CTACAACAAACATAATTCTTAATGGTGAACCATCAGTTGCATTCAATTTAAAGCCAGGAATGAGATGACTGTAATTACCTCTGTCCATTATAAGGGAGGCCTCAGCCAGGAGAATAAGAAAGAAAAAGAACAGAAATTAAAATTATAAAATACAGGTATTTTAAAGGAAGAAACCCAAGGTCATCATTTACAAGATGCTGTGATGGTCTACATAGGAAAGCCAAGAATTTCTAGAAACAAACTATTGAAATTAAAGAATGTTTAGCAAAGATGCTAGATACTAGACACTTTTTAAAAAGCTTTCTAATACACCAGTGCATTAGTTAGGGTCTGAACAGGAAACAGCACATACAAATTAGGGTTTTTCTACGAGGTTTGTATGCACAGGGACTGATCACAAAGGTGTTAGCAGGGCTTAGGGATACAGAGGGACAGTTCAGGAACCCAGGCAGGGACAGCAAGCATAGTAGCTGTCACCTCTACTACAACTGAAGAGATAAGGATGAGAAGAAGTTACCAGATCCTGGAAAGAGAAAAGAGTTTTGTAGGATCAACTATTTTAAGAGGAGTGATGACATTTGGTCAAGTCATAAAACCAACCCGAGGGGTCCTCACAGCAAGGAAATCAGGAGCATAAATGTCCCGGGACCTCTCCCTCTTCCCTCCCTCTGATCTCTTGCCAGGATTATCCATTGGCCAGAATCAGAAGGGGAAAAAACCTTAATGTAATCCACTCAGGATAGCTTTCCTAAGCAAAGAGCAAGATGAAGGGCAAGTAGATATGGAGGGACAAACAAAAGAAATGCACAATGACCATCAGCAAACAATTAGAAAATGCACATTGAAAAATATTTTTCTAATAATAGTAGGGCACAAGAATATATACATAAATGGAACAGGATTCCAGAAACAAAGCTAACCATATCTAGTCACCTGATCTATAAAAAGACACCTGTTTAATTCCATTCACCTTTAAAAGATAAGTCAAGATACATCATAAGCCTAACTGTGAAAAACAAAACAAAAAAATATTTTAGGTAGAAACATAGAAGAATATCTTCTTTGTCTTAAGATAAACAAAGTTTTCTTAAATAGGCCACAAAAAGAACTAGACATTAAAGTTTTTCATAAGTTGGACTTCCTTAAAATTAAGAGTTGTGTTCATTAAAGGATATGACTGAGAAAGAGAAAAGATAAGCCACACACAGAAGAAAGTATTCGTGCTACCTGTGTTCCACACAGAACCCATCGTTGTGGAATATAATCAATATAATTTTCAAAACCATAATAAAAATTAGAAAATATTTTAAATGAACAATAACACAAATACTATATAGCAAAACTTGTGGGATAAGGCTGAAGCAACACCCATGGGAAATGTACAGCCTTAAATGCCTGTGGCAAAAAACAAACAGCAAAGCTGAAAATTAGTGAGCCAGGCAAAAACCTCAAAAAGCTAAAAAAGGAACAGTTAAAAAATAAATAAATAAAAAGACTTCCACTTCCCCTATTATGCAGTAACTGGTACCAGACTAGCCCTCCCACCATGAACAACTATAAAACTGGACCAAATATATGAAACAACTGTTTTCAATATTAGAACATTGTCTTAGTCCATTTGTGGTACTATAACAGAATACCACAAACTGGGTAATTTATAATGAACAGAATTCATTTCTCACAGTCTGGAGGCTGGGAAGTCTAAGGTCAAGGCACTGGCAGGCTCAGTTGTGTGGCATGGGCTGCTCTCTGCTTCCAAGATGGCTCCCTGTTGCTGCACCCTCCTGAGGGGAGGAATGCTGTGTCCTCATATGGGAGAAGGCAGAAGGGTGAGCTAGCCAAATGCTGTGTGAAGCCTCTTTTATATGGGCCTCAACCCCACTCATGAGGGAGAAGCCTAACCGCCTCCTAAAGGCCTCACTTCTCAGTGTATCATACTGGCAACACCATAACTTTGGAGGGGACACATTCAAACCATAGCACTGGCAATATAGGACAGTGATCCCTGAGAGAAGAGAAACAAATGGGGCAAGTTCTACCACTGCCCTGACTTTGTACCTATAGGCATTTACTGAACCCCAGCACAGGAGGGAGAGGGAGCCCAAGCAGAGCCCAGCAGTCTTATTGAGCTGAGAAAGCAGAAAGTCAAGACAATTGCAGCTTGTGTTACAGAGTACAGGAGGGGAGAGAGCTACACAGAGAAAGGGAAATCTTCATGAGGTCCCCTTGGATCTTTGGCTCAACACTAAGTTGAATATCTTTAGGATGAAACTCACAGGAATGGGCAAGGAATAACTGTTAGAGAGCTGCAAGATTAGTAATTTCCGGAGTTCTCCTAGGATTGGGAGATGGTTAAGTCTGACCAACCAGACATGAGAGACCTTGTTGAATACACAGAATATTTAATAGAGAACAATCAGGTTATGCCTTAGTAATAGTGTTAAACTAGCCTAGAGCATAGGCTTAAAAGGAAGTCTTGGGATTATCAAGGTGATCCACAAATAGCTGCCTGCCAAACAAACAAACTTCAAAATTCTTTAAAGTAAAACAACAAACTCCAGCTTGTCAGTAATGTAACATTTACAATGTCCAGCACCTAATACAAAATTATGACATGAAAAAGCAGAAAAATGAGACCTATAACCAAGAAAAAAAAAATCGATCAACATAAACATGCCAAGAAATGACAGAGACAATGGAGTTAGCAGACAAAAATGTTAAACAAGCTAGTATAAATATGCTCACTATGCTCAAAGATTTAAAGGAAAACATGAATGTAATGAGGAGAGAAAGGGAAGTTTTTCTTAACTAAAACGAACTTCTAAAGCTGAACATTTTAATATCTAAAATTAAAATTTCATTAGATAACATTAAGAGCAGATTATACACTACAGAAGAAAATAACTGGTGAACTTGAAGACCTAGAAATAGAAACCTTCCTAAGCGAAATGCAGAAAGATAAAGGCAAAGAAAAATGAACAAAACCTCAGTGACCTGTAGGACAATATAAAGCAGTCTAACATATGTGTAATTGGAGTCCTGTGGCCAAAAAAAGGGGAAGAATGTGAAGAAATAGGAGCTAAAATGTTTCCAAATTTAATGAAAACCATAAACCCACAGAGCTCATAGTTTTAAGAAACCGTAAGGAAGATAAACACAAAGAAAACTACAGTAAGGAATGTCATAATCAAAATGTTGAATATAACTAACAGAGAAAATCTTAGAGCAGCTAGAGAAAAATTACCCATTATATAAACAAGAAAAAAGACAAGAATTTCCACCACAGTAACCCTACGCCAGTAGAACGGCCAATGATTCAGATTCCTCAAGTATGAAGTTTTGGTTAGCCTACTGGGTAGAAGAAACAAGCAAAAAAAGAACAACAGTAATAGTTGCAGTGCTGGATTAAGCCAAATGGAACATGGAAGGGTTATTGGAGAACAGCAATACAATATGAGTATATAATAAAGAAAAAAAAAGGACTTAGCATATATCTGCATTTTCTTCCCTGTTGTGTCATCTGAGTTTTATATTAACTATTATATTTCATCAATTCTAACATGCTTATCTTTTCATATTTTTAACACCTTTGAAAGAGGGCTGAATCCTGCAATTAATAGCACTTTGCTATTGCTGGTAAACAGGCAACATTATGATGTGATTACAATTGCCTTCATATTTGCCTAGTTGGTCATAGATGTTCATATTATTATCACTTCAATTGAGCTTTGTATACTGTTGGTAATACCCATTTTAGTTTAGTTATCCTTTAACATGTCTTCAAAAATATTACACTACAATTCCACACTGAAATAAAAAGTTATTATAGTATTAAAACACTACTGATTTTTGTATATCGATTTTGTATCCTGCAGCCTTACTGAATTTGTTTATCAGCTCTAAGAGTTTTTTGGTAGAGTCTCTTGGGTTTTCTATATATAGAATCATGTCATCTGTGAACAGGGACAATTTGATTTCATCTTTACCTATTTGGATGCCCTTTATTTCTTTCTCTTGTCTAATTGCTCTGGCAAGTATTTCCAATACTATGCTAAATAAGAGTGGTGAGAGCAGGCACCCTTGTCTTGAATCCATAAATAAACAAATGAACAAGAGAGAATGACAGAGAGAAAGAAAAACAGAAATGACAATCACAGTAATACATTGAACTTTTAGAAAACTAGAGTTGGAAAAGGGGAGGTGGAAGGGAGGGGGAGCAAGGGGAGCTAATGAGGAATTGGTCAACAGACACAAAGAATGATTGCATATTATAATGATGAATAAGCTAACTATCCTTATCTAACCACTATACATTGTACACTATTATTGAAAATCAACATTGTACCCCATATGTATGTATAATAAATTATCTAAAAAATAAATTAAAAAAATAAAAAGTTATTGTGTATGCAAAAAGGCATGGAGAAAAGAGCATTGGGGCAAATATTCTTTTTTGGAGAAATAATGTGGGAGGAATTCAGAATAGGATTATTAATATAAAGAAGTTTGAGGAATACCATAATCAATATATTTTTCTTATATTTTAACTTTTATGCATGCACAGGTGTTATATAAGATACAAATTTATTTCTGTGTCTAAATAGATACAAAATAGCTCTAAGTTAAAAGTAATGAGAAAGCATTATGTCATCATTTAATTGGATCATTTTCCTTAATGTTACATAAAACAATGATTTGTTTTGCAACTGATTCTTAGATTCAATCAATGCACTAATATACTATTTTAATCTAATTTTTCTCTTCCTTTCCCTCACTATTATTTAATAATGTGTTGGTGGAGGTTAATTTATAATTTATTGTACAGATTACAGAATTTTGAGACAGGATAGTGGTATTAGCAGAGGAATGACCATCACCTACATGTCATGGACTCACAGCTGGATATAGTTACTGATGAGTTGGGTGGCTCCTTTGTGGACAGATGAATATGTTATCAGTTTTTCAAAAGATGGTTGGTTGTATTACAGTTGGCGAAAACTTTTTATTGAAATATAAGTATTAGAAGAAAGGGATATGTCAGTGGACAGGCAAATAGGAAGAGAATAGTGGGCATTTCTTATGCATCTAGCATCTGAACTCCTTTCCTATGCCTGTTTGGCAACTATGTCCACCTTGCCTCTAGTGGGTAAGTGCTACTACTTAGAATCTGCCACCCCAGAATCCTTTTATCTCTATTGAAATCAGGGAGCCCATTTCAACTGCATCTGCCAGCTTTCTACTGCTACTCCCAGCCTTATAGAGAATAGCCAGACAATGCTTTTCAAAGATGACAGTGCTCCCCTCACTAATGTATTTCACAATGCCTTCAAAAATGGATTGTCTTCTGGGTCTGTTCTGTGAATATAACAGGGGATAGGGAACACATTGCACATGGAAATGTACTCAGTATTCCAATCTCCTTTCTTCTATTTTATACCAAGGAATTCATGACATCTTAACTTTGTTTAAACCGTAGGCTAAACTGTAGACCACTGTTTAGACCAAGATTTAGTCAACCAACCAAGCAAACAATTAGAACCCCTCTGGTTGCTCAAACTAGCCTACTGAAACAAGGATCTCTGGTAAATGTATTTATATCAATAAATTCAGTCCAATCTAAAATTAAGTTACTTGCTTCTTGGTCTAGCACCCTCAGAGTTTATTTCCATATGTGTTCTTTAGATTTTGCCAATAAAAATTAGCAAAACTTTATCCTTATTTGTCTCTCCTCTTGGGTTCGACTTTGTAATTGCCTTCCAGATATACTGGCCTATGAATGTACTTATACATTTCTTGGCTATAATGATGCTTTTCTTGTTTCTCAGATCCATTACTCTCTGAACCTCCTCTGCTCCATATCACGGTCAGGCTGTTGATACCTGCAAATTATATTTTCTGTCTTCTGTGTGAATAAGAGATTGGAGGGCAGGAGAAAAGGAGAAGCCAGGATATTTCTTCCTTTCCTTCTCTGCTTTGTTGACCCCTCCAACAGCAACTGCAACTCTTCCATGGCTCCAATTCCTGCAGGACAGGCCTGCAATAGTTCCAGCTTCCATGGGTTGACTCTGGGCCCTGGACTCCAGTAACACTACCTCTTCTTGTTCCTGCCTCTGCAAAAAATTTCAGACTCTTCAATCACAATCATAAAAGGTCCTTAGCTTTTAGGTGGATGCTCGAGCTAAGGAGTTAGGACATGAGCTTATACAATGTAATTAGAAGCAACCATCCACCTTATGGTCCTCGAAATCTCTGCACTGCTCATACTGCTCTATAGCAACAGCCAATCAGCCCCTTAGAGACTTGCTTTCAAGGGACACTTCATTCCAGGTGACTAGAAGTTTTAATTTAATTGACTGTCTCACCAATGTATGCTTGATCCATCAGAGTCCCATTGTGTGAATCTGTATTTTCACTTCCCATGGTCTCAACAGGCCCAAATAACCAATTCTCAGATTCCCCTCTTTTCCTGGGAGTCTACTGTCAACATCAATTCCTTCTACAAATTTCTGCATCAGTCAGGGCTTAATGACATGCAACAGAAACTGACTCTGGCTGATTAAAGCAGAAAAGGAACTTATGAAAAGCACTTTGGCTAGCTCATAGAATCTTCAGAGACACTTGAGAACCAGACCCAATAGCCACACAGGCAGGAAAAAAACCCTAATCATGCTGCAGAGCTGATGCAGTGGGGACATCACTTCTGTTGCTGCTGGGGCTAGCTTGCACTGCCAATCCCCCAGAAATCAGACGCTGGAGCTGCTGCTAGACTAGAAACCAGGTGTAGCTACCTTCTGTCCCCTTTCCCCTATTACTAAAAAAAGATTCCATTTGGTTCCTGCTTTTTAATGTCACTTTTGTACAATTCAAATTCAGGGTTAGGTGCATCTGACTGGTAAATACTATCCGTGAGTCTGCACCACAGCTCAAGGGAGGTTGAGAATGCAAGCCTTTGTCATTTTTCATCTCCTCTAGTAAGAAGCAGGCTCTACCTCTCTATGGATGAGCAAATCCTCTCCCCCAAAAAGACATGTAAAAAGAGGACTCGGATGCTGTAAAACCAAAAAGATGGTAAATATCCACTACACCATGTGAAACACTGAGTTCATGATTCGTGCTAGAACTTATGGGTAGGGGAGAGTGCTTCCTACCCACGCCTGGTGTTTTCTTCCATGTGAAGTGACCTCCATTAGTATAACCCTTCTGGCTTGTCTTCACCCCTCCACCCTCCTCAGGGAGGAAATAGGACTTTCATTATTGATGACTTTGGGGGAAAAGATGAGTGTGTGTGGCTCTCTGCCTTCCTCTTTCTTTTCCCTTTTGGGAGTACGTATTTTAATCTGCTCCTTCATGCTCCAGGTTTTGTAAGAAGAGACCCCATATAGGGAAATCTACATATCCTTTTCACTTTCTATAACGATGGATAAAACTAATTCTGAGCTTTACTATTAGGAAGTCCCTATGTCTGCAGCTCTAAGTCATAGCCTCCAATATCAGCTTTACAGCAGTAAAAATGAAAGTTTATATATTGGCATATTTCTCAATTGGTCATAAATCAGGGATGGAAAAGGAGCCACTTCAACCCATTAACATTTATTAGTGTTACACAGCTAAATGGAGCATGGCCTGTGCCCCTGGGGAGCTCATAGTCTACTGGGGGAGGGATCTATAACAGATCATTATAATACAGCATGATGCCTGGGTCTATGTCTGATCGTATCAGCCCCTATAACATAATCCAGAGCACTTAAGTAAAGAATGCAAAGCTGCAGGCTTTACCATTTTGGTGATTGCCCATATGGCTTTTACTTATTTAAAAGTGAGATGAGTGAAATCTGCAGCCAAGTAGAAAGGAAGGAAATACTAGAATGGGACTGCCTCAGTTTCCCTTTGTTATGGTAACCAGGAGATTAACTTGCTTTACGATAGTTCCTCAAGTGTGTGGGGTGGGTAGGGGGGAGTGTTTGATGTGATCTCTTTGAGATTCCTGCCCATACCTCTTTCCTTTCCCCAATCGTCTTTCAGGGGTCTCAGAGACTTACAGACTACCTAAGCCAGAAAGACCCTTTGAGTTCATCTAATCCAACATTTTCCTTTTCAGATGGGGAAACTGAGACCTAGAGAGAAGAAGGGGATTTTCCAGTGCCAAGAAGAAGGCAGGTGGCCAAGCTGGGATCAAAACCCAGTGTCATGGTCAGGCTGGGTGCTGATGGCAACAAGCAGCCACCACCCCCAACCACGGGAAGTAAAGTGAAGCTCTTAGAGCCCAGAAGACCCCTCCTCCCATACCATCACCTCCCTAGGCTGCAGTGTGAGAAGTTTGTAGAAGGAGGCTGGAGACAGATCAATTGTCATGTTGTAGTCTGGCCGGGGCTACCCAGAGAACTGCTCTGGGAAGAAGGAGAACAAGAAGACAGCTTTGCAAATAAATAAAATGATACATGAAGTGAAATGAAATGAAAATAGATGTCTTTGCTTTGGTCTGGGGGCCTCTTCCTGGAGTGGCCTTTCTCTTTCTCTCTATTCACCCATCTCTCCTCCCTCCATGCCTCCCTCCTTTTCCCCACACAGTCTCTTGATCCCTTGTCTCCACCACCTCCTGCTCCTCGCACCCATTGCTCCCCAACCCCACCTGGGCCCTCCTGGCCTGTCCTCCTGGAGGACAGACTTCTGACAAACCCAAGGGATTGCCCTCACTGTGAGTTGTTAACTGGTCAGCAAATATAATCTCTACTCATAACACATTTTCAGCAATCTCATTGCATGACCACATTAGAATTCTAAATAAAAAAAAGAAACACTTCATTGACAACTCCATCACCGCCAATTCAAATGGTTTTCACTTGCCTGAGTTCACTTCGGTTCTTGTCTCAACACCAAACATTTTTCATACAACTAACGTTTTGCAACTTCCTATGTGCCAGACAGCCTGATAAGCACTTTAAACAAATAACCAGAAACGTTTTATTTCCCAGAACCCCCTTTTTTTTTGGCTACCCAGAATTCCTTTTACTAATAAAAATAACTAGCATGTGCCATAATCTGCTCTCCCTTAATCCTAACGACACATTTGTGTGTGTGTGTTTGTGTGTGTGTGTGTGTGTGTGTCCCATCCTCTCCCTGCAATTCCCCAGATAAAGAACCATAGCCCAAGGAAGTCCACTGACCTGCCAAGGTCCCCCAGGCCGTTAATTTTTTCTCCGCAAAAAGTGAGAAAGTCTAAGTTATTACTTCCCCATCTGGGTTTCCAGGGGACAGTCGGGGGTTCACTGCAAGTTCCTTTGTTGTTATTGCCCTTGTGGCTTTGGCGTTTTCACGTGTAATTCCCAGACAGCCTTGAGTGAAGAATGCCCTTGCTTCCTGCTATTTCCAACATCACAAGGATAGACAAAAGAGTCTCAACAAGGGCCAGAGAATCAGGAGATATTTTCATTGATTCACGAACAAATGGGGATGCAGCCAGGGGCAGCTGTGCAGAACCATCAGACAAGAGCTCCCTGCAGACCTGGGGGGGCAGCAGCATCAGCCCTTTGAGGAGATGAGAGAGACCAGGCCGAGAGTGGCCCGCACTACTCTACTGTCTGAGCTGAGTTTCTTTTTGTGTCCAGAAACAGAAAGAAACTCAGACCACCCAGGCAGAATTTGTTGGGGGGATGTGGGGGTATCTCGTGGAACCCTAAATCAGCTGGGCCCAGGGAAAGACTGAAGCCAGAGAGTAGAGCCATCTGAGACATGCCAATAGTATCTCCCTCTTATCTCTTCTTCAACTTTCCCCTTTCTCCTGAACAGCCATCTCTGCTTCTGTGTTCTCATGGCTGGCAATGGCCACCCCTCCCAAGGTCTGCCCCTCCCTGATCCAGTCCTACTTGCCCCCCACCCACCCATCACACCTGCTCAAGGTCCTTCCTCCCCTGTGGATGTTGACGTTCCTCCCCACCCAAGGGATCCACTGCAGGAGCTCAGCACCTTTCTTTTTTGGGATCATCTAAGAATCTCTCTCCACATGGTTCCCTGTCCATGTGGTGAGCTTACTAGGATGCTCTACTTGGGGATGCTGGGGTTCTCTACAGTTCTAGGGAAAGAAGCAAAACATTCTTTCTCTTGCAGGAACAGCAAAGGACACCACTCTTCCATCCCCAAAAAGGGTTAGCAGGTTGGGCTGTCGGGAGTCATTGGTCCCGGTTTCTCAGCGTCTCCTTCCCTTTTGGCCTGCAGATTTCATTATTTTGATGTTCTCCTTTTCAGACAACATACAAGGTCTATTAGACATTTACTGTATTCCCTCACTCAGGGCACAGCTGTTCTGAGCTGGGCACTGGGGTATGGAAGCAAAGGAGGCAGAGATCCCCAGGAGGCTACTGGTAGGTGGAGATGACAAACCCATGAAAAAAGGAGTGACCCAGATGTCATTTTGCTTTTTCTGCTGGTGGGCCTCACTTCCCTTTAATGTGAAAGCGGGAACCATCTAAGCCCTCAGCCTGCAAGACTTCAGGAAACCAGGTCTTTTACCAGGTTCCCTTTTCCAAAGGTCTTTGAGAATTCTTACATGTTCTGCCAGTTCCCTGTGGTCGTCACTTGCCACCTCTGTCTGCTCCACTGGACCGACCCCTGGTCTGGACTCCGGACTTTCTCTCTCCAGGCTCCGCTTCCTCATCAAGTTTGCTCAAACATGAGTATATTCCCAGGGAGCCCCAAGCTCCCTTCTCTCCTCTGCATTCTCTCCCTAGGTGACCTCATCCAGTCTCGTGGCTTTTAAAACCGTCTACTTGACAATGACTTACAAATCTGTATCATCAGCTCTAACTTCTCCCTGAGCTCCAGACTCTTCTATCCAACTGCCTATTTGTCATCTTCACTTGGAGGTCAAACAAGCACAACAAACTTAACCTAGCCAGAACAAACTCCTGATTTCCTGCCCTGCCGTGCCCACCCCAACCTGCTCCCCTCCAAGTGTCTCCATTTCAGGGAAGTTTTGGTCCCTCGCACACCACCGTCCACTTACTTGCTCAATCTACACACCTGAAACTCATTCCTGACTCCTCTCTTCGTTCATCCGCAGTGGCCAGCCCCATTGACCCCATGTCACAAGCCATCTCAGGTCTGCCCACTCCTCCCCATCTTCATCACCAGGCCCCAGATCACATGGCCACCATCTCTTGCCTGGATGATGGTGATGGTCTCCTGACTTGTCTCTCTGCTTTGATTCTTGCCCCTGCAACCCATTCTCCACACAGAATCCAGAGGGAGCTTGTAAAAATATAAACCAGGTCACTTCGTTCTCCTGCTTAAGCCCTTCAATGGCTTCCCAGCACACTTAAAATAAGACTTAATTTCTTACTCTGACCTGCAGCACCCTACCTGAACTGGCCCCTACCTACCTCTCCCATGTCACCGAATACCATCCGTACAAGTCTCTCTCCCTCTCCCCCCACCTTTGCCAGCCACACTTCACTTTCTCTCTGCTCATCAAAAGGGCCAAGCCCATCTCGAACCCAGGAGATTTGCATAGCTGTTCCCTTTGCTGGTAAGCTCTGCCTATCTGTGAGGATTTTCTGTTCTTGTGTTTTGGGAGGTTGGTCATTTTGTAGATGTGTCTGCACATGTGTGCATATGTGTGTGCACACCCATGTATGTGTGTGTCTATTTTCACTAACCATGAGTTAACACTACAAAACTGATGACTTTGCATATGGGTCACCACTGTAGGAGCTTTTTGGCTGAGACAAACAATTCTCCAAAGCCATTGAGAGATTCTGTTCTCCCATCTTATTTTCTTAGCAGATAACATGATTTTGAAACTGAAAAAACAAAACAAAATAAAACACTGTGAAATCTTTCCAACAATGAAAAGAAAAGGCCATAACTTGGTAATATTAATATGAAAATAGAATTTAAGACCAAGTTATTCAAGAGATCAAAGAGGATCATATTGGAATAAAAAAAGCTATATTACAGGGGCCGGCCCGGTGGTGCACTGGATAGTGCGCCGCTTAGGAAGCGCGGCGGCGCTGCTGCCCGAGGGTTCGGATCCCACATACAGACCGGTTCCTGCTCACTGGCTGAGCGAGGTGCGGGAGCAACACCGAGGGTTGCAATCCCGTTGCCAGTCCCCGGTCCGGTACGGGGGCAACACTGAGGGTTGCGATCCGTTGCCGGACACGGAAAAAGACAAAAAAAAAAAAAAAGCTATATTACTAGAGCAACAAAATTCACACACCATAGCTTTCAGGAATGTAAGGAGAAGTTAGCAGAAGCACAATTGAAATTTTCATTTATTCACCCAGCAAATGATAGCCGACTATATATGCCAGGCACTGTTATAAGTGGTGGGGAATAAGCAGTGAAAAAACATATAAAATCCCTGAAATTGTGGAGCTTACTTCTAATGGGAGAAAGTAGACCATTTTTTAAAAGTAAATACATAATATGTAATGTAACCATGAATTCTATGGAGAAAAATAAAGCAATGAGGGGGATGCACAGAAACAGGAGTGGAGATGGAGTTGCAATTTTATATAAGTGATCCAGGAAGACCTCTCCAATGAGGTGAAATTTGAGAAGTCTGAAGAACGGAGAAGGGCCATGCAGGTCTCTGGCAGAGGAAACAGCAAGTGCAAAGGCCCTGAAGTGGGAGTGTGCCTCACCGAAAAAGCCAGGAGGCCAGGGTGGCTGAAGAGAAACAAGCCAGGAGAGTGGCAGGATCAGAGATGTCTGGGCTGGGGGGGGGACTACAGAGTGCTCAGGGTGCGACCTATAGACTGTTGTAAGGACTTTGGTCTTTATTCTGTGTGAGATGTGGGGTCATTACAGGGTTTTGAGCACAGGAGTGACATGATCTGATTTATCCTATAAAGAATCACTTGGGCTGCTATGACAAGAGCAGAGGGGCTGAGGGTAGTGGCATGTAAGTGAGGACAGAAGCAGAGACATAAGTGAGGAGCTATTGCAATAATTCAGGTGAGTCATAACATCAGCTTGAACCATGGTGATGGCCTTGGGTTAGGGGTTAGGATATATTAGATGGAGGATGTATCCTGAAGATAGAACTGACAGCACTGGCTGATGAGTTTCACGTAGGATGTGAGAGAAAGAAAAATCAAGGACGAAGCCAAGACTCTGAGAAAACAGCTTTAGGAAAATTAGTTCAACTTTTGAAGTGTTAAGTTTAAAATGCCTATTCTATATCCAAATGGCAGTGTCAAATGATGTAAAGTGCTAGGCATAGGAGGCATTTGATGTGTGCATATGTGTGTGTGTTCACGTATGTGTGCATGTGTGTGCTGTGTGTGTACCTGTGTGCATGTGTGTGGTGTGTGTGTGTGTGCCTGCGTGTGTGTGTCTGCATGTGTGTGCTTGTATGTGTGTGTAGGTGTGGTTAGACTTCTCTCTCTTGGAGGCTTTGTGATCTCAGCATGTCGCTCAGCTTCTCTGGAATGTAGAGATAATCAGGCCTACTTCCTGGGGCATGGTGATTTTAAAACACATCCACAGTTTTTTGACACTCCTCCTAACAAAAGATGGCATCTAATTCCTCTCCCTTTGCATATGGGAAGACCTTAGTGACCAGCTACTAATGAGTAGAATTTGGCAGAAGTTGTGTAATAGGACTTCCAAAGCTTAGAAGTCACTCTGAGGACACATACTTGGAACCCAGCCACTATGTTGTGAAAAAGCCCAGGCCACAAGGAGGGGCCACATGTAGATGTTCCAACTCATAGCTCCTGCTAAGGTCCCAGCATCCACTGCCAGCCTTGTGAGTGACAGAGCCTTCAGATGATCCCAGCTGTCCCAGCTAATGCCCAATGGAGCAGACACAATATGTTCCTGCCACGCCCTTCCCAAACTGCAGATCTGTGAGCAGAATGAATGCTGTTGTTTTGGGTTGGTGTGTTCTGCAGCAATAGATAGCTGCAACACTGGAAAATTGTGAAAGCATTCTGTACACTGGAAAGCCATCTACAGAAATGGATCATTAGTCAGCAGACATCTCGAGCTCATCAGGTGACTCAGTTAAAGGTCTTCCTTAGGAGGGTGTCATCTCAGGCCAGGCTCTGACTCCCTCCAGCACCAGGCAGCACTACTGTGACACCTCACAGTCATAATCTGGCCCCTGGCCTCCTCTCACACCCCATCTTCTGTCAGGTCCTCATGCATGTCCTTTGCTACCACCCCATAGAATGTCTTCAACATGCATCCCAACTACAGCTCTGTGCTTTTTCTCATACTGTTCCTTCTGTCTGAACTACCTTGCCCTCCCTGGACCTCAGGAATATCAATTTGCAGCTTCCTCCTTCTCTCTCCTCAGGGGCTTACTTCATCCAATCTCATCTAAGGCAGAATCCCAAACCTTCCTGTGGGGAAGAGCTTCTTCTCACTTCCCAAAAGGACTGAGGTCTAGGGGCCACTTCCCAGAAATATTCAAGGCACAGTGACTTGAAGCAGTGAAGTCCCAGAAGATGTGAGAGAGAGGTGGAAAGGTGCTACTACCAGCTGCTGATAACCTCAGCTGCCGATGGAGAAGAGAGAGAGGGGAGGAGCTGAGACGATCTGTGTGAGTCTATTAAAGTGCTTTTGAGTAAGCAGATCATCTCCAGCCCCCTCGAAAGTGTCCCCACCAAGTTTTATGGGTTCCCAGGGCATATCACTTAAATAAAAAAAACAAGTTCACTCCCACAGTAGCCCTGCCACTTTGCTGACCCTGGGGGGTCTCTCCGCTGGAGCTTACCCAGCCTTCTGGTCCCTGGTTTCCCACAGCTGTTCCTGCTGGACACAGCTGTGGTCCACGGTGCCTGCAGCATGCTCGGCAGCGCAGTACCCCCTGCACCATGGCCAGACACGGCATGCACAGCTGCCACTTCTTGCTGCTCCATCAGATGCCTGGTCCTTCACACACACACACACACACACACACACACACACACACACACACACACACACACACACACAC
>NW_007729739.1:8026-23808 GCF_000696425.1 Galeopterus variegatus | reverse complement strand
ACACACACACACACACACACACACACACACACACACACACACACACACACACACGCCTCCAGGCCCAGGCCCAGCAGCTCTCTGCAACCCCTAGCTGATGGGCAGTTGTAGGAGGCAGAACAGGGGAGAATGGCTTTGTATTAGTTTGCTAAAGCTGCTGTAACAAAGCACCACAGACTGTGTGGCTTAAACAACAGACATTTATTCCCTCACAGTTCTAGAGGCTGGAGGCCTGAAATCAAGGTGTCAGCAGTGTTGGTTCCTTCCGAGGGCTGTGAGAGAAGGATCTCCTCAGGCCTCTCTCCTTGGCTTGCAGATGGCCGTCTTCTCTGTGCCTCTTCACATCATCTTGCCTCTATGTGGTCTATCTCTGTGTCCAAATTTCCCCTTTTTATAAGGACACCACTCGTATTGGATTAGAGCCCACCCTAATGGCCTCATTTTAACTTATTTGCTTCTGGATAGTTCCTACCTCCAAATAAGGTTACATTCTGAGGTACTGGAGGTTAGGACTCCAACATATCTTTGGGGGCTGAGGTGGGGGACAAAATTCAACCCATACAGGTTCCTTCTCTTTGTGTTATGGGAGTAACCTGGAGGCTACAGGCCTCCATATCATTTGGACACACATTTTGCTAGCTCAGTACCGCCCTACGCCCAGCCCAGGTGACTGCAGGGCTCAGAATCATCACAAGCTGCTGCTCGTGCAGCTGCCTCCACTCTGCCTGTGACATCATTCCAGTGCTGCACGTGGGCAGAGGCTGACTTGTGCTGCCCACATCTAGACCTCTTCTTACTGCTCTGCTGGGTTGCCGTCTGCCACTGCTCTCGGATCAGTACCTGTGCACCTGATCCTGGGCCTTGCCTTTTTATTCCAGAGGATAGAGAAACCGATCTCCCTCTGCTACATTCTGCTCCCTTACAGGGGAAGCATAGCAGGATTGCTTGAGTCCTGAGGTGGTACGTTATTTAGAGAGATGGCTTTTTTTTCTTCCTACATCTACAGATACATACAGATGCTGGACCCAGAGCCATGACCCATCTCCATTCCCCAGACCCAGAGCTGGGTCTCATTCTTCAGCCCAGGATTCTTCATTCATTCAGCTGCTATTGACTGGGTCCCTGATGTGTTTAAGAGACAATGATAATAAATGGTGTATTTATTTCCAATTGCTGCTGTAACAAATCACCACAAATGTAGTGGCTTAAGACAATACAGATATTCTATCTTATAGCCCTGGAGATCAAGTCTAAAATGGGCCAGCAGACTGCATTTCTTCTGGAGGCTCTAGGGGAGATCCATTTCCTTGGCTTTTCCAGCTTCTAGAGGCCTCCTGCCTTCCTTGGCTCATGACCCCGCATCATTCCAACCTCTGCTTCCATCCTCACATCTCCTTCTCTGACTCTGAGCCTCCTGCCTCCTCTTTATAATGTCCTTTGTGATTACATTGGACTTCCCTGGATAATCCAAGATGATCTCTCCATCAAAAAATCCTTAACTTAACCACATCCTCAAAGTCCCTTTTGCCATGTAAGGCAATGTACCCAGAGGTTTCAGGGATGAGAACAAGCACATTTTTGGTGGGGGCATGATTCTGCCTACCGCACTGGGTATCCGTGACTCAGTTCTACCTCGTAGTTTTTCCATGCAGTTTGCTTTCTATTGCTGCCCCCTTCTCTCCCAGTTTGTCAGACAGACTTGTTCTTACCTAAACCCCAATCATGGACATAGTTCAACTTCTTTCCTCAAGAACATCCCCTTCAGCTCACTTGTAAATCAAGGTGAGAACATTTCCCCTCATCAGAGAGCCCTTCTGTCCTCAGAGGTAAGGCTTCTGGCTGTACTTGCAGTGTCACAGATGGTAGTCAGATATTCAAGTGAGGATACTTAGTCCATGGTGCATGTGTGCAAGGTATAATCCTGGAGAAGCTTCCCGTGCTCTTCCACTTGCTTCTCCAGACTCGCCTGCCTCCTTTGTCCACCCTGCTCTGGACACCAGATGGCTGATCAGTGGGACCCACACCAGTGAGCTCTCTTGTCCTCTGGCTTCCTGTTGGGTTCAGCCAATAGGAACCCTGGCAAGAGATTGGAAGGCAGGAGGAGGGTGAAGGTAGAGTTCGTCTTCCCCTGACTTCCCCCCACAAGGCTGCCACAGCTGCCCCATCTCAGCCCTTCAGGGGACCCTCTCCACCAAGGTCCCTCTAAATTCAGGCAACTGTTCTTTCCTCTCAGGCTTTCACACCTAGGGATGGTTAACTTGTCCTGGTTCTGTACTCTCTCTCATGGTCTCCCCAAACCCTATCCACACCTTTATAAAGACCCTTCATTAAGCTTTTCTCAAATTGCCCAGTGTGAGTGCACCAACTGTTTTCTGATGGGATCCTGAGTGTTACACTCCCCAAAATGTAATTCAGATGTCCCCCAGGCTTCACCGGCTCATAGCTATAAACAAAATCATAATATAACTTAGATCCAAATGTTGGTATTTCAATCCTGCACCTGAGTCAGTGCAGGAACTCAGTTCCCTTTCAAGTTCTAGAATTCCTGAGTCCTCAGGGGTAGTTCACAATTGGTCACTCCTTACATTCCCTCCAGGCTTCCCACGCCCATGCTATGGACCAAGCCACCGCTGAGAGAATGGAGCTGTCCAGTTCCTGGGATCTGGCTCTTCCTGAGGCCCAGAGCTCCCCTGCCTATGGATCTATACGACACCCCATAGTTTTTCTGTAAACTATATTGAGCTGCCTTTGGTAGACTACAGGTATGTGAGTCAAAGCCACGTGACTCTGAACATGACTGAGTCTGTACATGGGTGCACAGATTCCTTCACTCCTTGATAACCATTTGCCCTTCTGTGGCAGGAATCCCCTTCCTTCTGGTTCACTCAGGAGAAGGAGCTACTGGGCAGGAATTGCTTGACTCCCCTCCCACCCCACATCCACAAACATCGCCAATTCCCCCCAGACCTCCCTGCCTTCCTCTCATCTCTCTGCTCAAGGCTCCTCTCTGCATCTTTGCACTTGACCCCCACCTGTCTGCTCTGAGAACTGCCTCTGTTGAGTACAGGGTGTGAACTCCCCTCTTTCCCCTATCTTCGAACTTTCCTCTACTAAAATATTCCTTTCTGCCTATATGTATTCTCAAAGTTCTCCCAACGTAAAAAAAGAAAAGAAAAGAAAAAAGGCCCTCCTTTGTTCTGTTGTTCTAGATTGGGCTATTTCTGCCTCTCTTTCCTTCCTTTCTCCTCCAAGTTACTCAAAAGAGTGGTCTTATCCTTCCAGCTCTGTATCCTTCTTTCTCATCCTCAGCCCACTGCAGTCTGGCTCCTGCCCTTCAGAGCTACAGAAACTTCTTAAATGCCCAGTCCAGTGGGAACCTTTTTTCCTCATCCTAGTGGACTTCCCTACTGCATTTAACTATTCTTTCTCATCCTCAGCCCACTGCAGTCTGGCTCCTGCCCTTCAGAGCTACAGAAACTTCTAAAATGCCCAGTCCAGTGGGCACCTTTTTTCCTCATCCTAGTGGACTTCCCTACTGCATTTAACTCTTTAGTACTGCGTGAGTCCTTCACCTCCTCTTCCAGGGGCAGGGCACCCATAGCAGAGACTGGAATTACCCTCAAGGGGCTCTCTCACCTCTTCCTTTTTTTTCAACACCCCCAGAGTTTTAACAGACAGCGTGGATGCCCAGCTGGACTCTACATTCGCCCATCCTCCCTACAGCTAGGTGTGGCACTCTGAGCCCTTGTCAATAGGATGTGAGCGCCTTGGTACTGCAGGCCCAGAGATGGGAGCCTCATGTTAATGATAGTAGCATTGACGCCAGAACCTGGGTCCCAGAGGCCTCCTTGAAACAGAACTAGCCCTGCCCACCATGGACTACTCATCTCTGGAATATTCATGAGAGAAAAGTAAACTTATACCTCATTTAAGCTATTGTATTTTGGGACTTTTTTGTTATAGCACCTTAGCCTATACTCTAGGTGATACAACATTGACTCAAGAGCAGGCAATCCATAGGCCTTCTGAAACCTCCCCACCCCCACCCAATCTAATTTAGGTCCTCCTCTCACACTTTCTTACAGCACCCTGTACTTCCTCTTCAAAGCACTTGTCACGATATGAGATGAAATAGTTATTTGTGTAACACGGTGGTCACTATCAATTGTCTTCCCAGCAACTCTCCCCCTTCCCTTCTTTTTACCTCACAGAATCCTGATGTTATTCAGATAAGCATGCCTCCCTCATTCATACCTGTGCTGCATGAAAAGGTGAGCTTAGGACAATTAGATTCTCTCTCGAGAGGGGCTAGCAGGCAGGAGAGAAGCAGCGATGTGATATGCAGTCATGCTGCATCACTGGTGACTGTGCATCCTGCCTGTGGATGCACAGCAACCTTGGATGCAGGCTTATCTCCCAGTTCCAATCTCTGCTTTTGGCTTTCCATAGATAGTATCCACAATTATCCCCCAAAATACTCCATCTTTCCTTGGGCTGGTGAGAGTGCACGCCTGTTTCTCATAATCAAGAAGGCCTGGATAAAACAGTGACTTTGGGCAATTTGTTCAACAAATATTTTTTGAACACCTATGTCCTAGGCACTGTTGTGTGCCCTGGAGTAGCAGGGATAAGATGGACTGCCTACAACATCTCTCTGAGAAGGAAAATCAACGATGTTATTCCTCTTCCTGCTTAAAATTCTTCAATGGCTCCCAACTGACCTCAGAATAAAGCCCTGAATCCTCGTGACAGTTTACACAGCAACCTTGCATGATCCAGCCCGTCTACTTCTGGAACCTTGATTCTTAGGTACTTCACTCCCAGCCATACCAAATCACTTTCAGGCCTCCAGATGTGCCAGCTCTCTCCTGCTTGCAGGCCTTGGCACACACTCTTCCATCTACATGAATGTGGTAAGCAAAGGTAAGAAGCAAGAATGAGGATGGTGATGGCCATAGTACTGCCACCATTTACTGCACATTTATATACACTTTACACATGTTATTCTTAGTCTTCATAACAATGTCACAAGGTAGGTTCTGCTTTCCCCATTTTACAGATGAGAAAACTGAGGCTTCAGATGTTCAGTAACTTGGTTCAGATCATATAGTTAGGAAGTGGCAAAGTTAGGATTACAGTCCAAATCTATTTGACCCTAAAGAACAGGCTGTCTGGGCCTGCTGTGTCTTTGCCATTTTTTAGAACTCAGCCTCTGGACGCAGACTGACCTGGGTTTGAATTTGGGGCTCCACCACATCCTCAAGGGGTGGCCTTGGGCAAGTCACTCACCCTCATGGAGCTTCAGTTTCCTCATCTGTAAAATGAGGTCAGCAAAAGCACCTACCTCAGAAGGTTATTGTGAAGTCAAGATGAAATAACGAATGTAATGTGTTTGGTGTGCGGTTGATCCACTGCATTCAAGAAGGTAGGTATTGTTTCAGTATTGTTATTTTTACCCTCCTCACTTAGGCAGATAGCTCTCTCTCCCTTGCCCTGTCCAAGTGAGAGCTCTGCATCTTGTCACAGACACAGTTTAAGCGCTGCTTCTCTGCAGGGCCTCCTGGGGCCAGACCTGCACTAGTCTGTGGAAGTATGCTCAGGAGGCAGAGAAACAGCCCATAATTGATCCCAGTTAGAGCTGGGCAGGGCCTCTTCCTTGGCTGAGGCCTCAGGAAGCAGGCGCTGCCTGATTTATGTCCCTGTTGCACGGGGGATGACCTGGTGCCCTCACTCCGTGTTCCAGCATCAGACAAGGCCATAAAACAGAATTGGTGCAGTATGTTTGTTCCTTCAGGGCCAACTTGTACACTGTTGCACCCAGCTTAGGTCAATCCCTTGCAGGACCTTCCCTGGGAAACGTTGGTGTGTGTGGCCACCTTGTGCGGTCAGGCTGCTGGGAGTTCAGGGACAATGTACGGAAGGAAGTTCACAATCTCCTGTGCTCTTGTGGCTTCAATGACCATCTATTTGCAAGTGACTCTCAGTCCACATCCCGAACCTATACCTCCTTCTTGCCTCACTCCCAGCTATCCACAGGCCTGCTCAATGTCTCCTTCCACGTGTTCCACAGTTCCCAGCCTGAACTCAACTACTTCACCCCTCTTCCTGCTGCTCTCCCCATATTTCCCCCCACTGTTAGCACCACACCCAGCCTGAGTAAGCCACTTTCTCCTGGTGTGATGCGGTGTATTTATACACCTTCTTTATGGCTCTGACCACTCTGTTTTGAAATTAGGACACTTACCACAAGTTTAGCATTTTCCATATCCTCCCTGTCTCCTCTAATAGGCTATGAACTCCTGGAAACAAAAGACCAGATCTGATCCACCCCTGTACCCCCAGTGCCTAGAGAAGAGCCTGGCACAGAGGACATGCCATAAATTTTGATTGAATAAATGAACAAATGAACAGAGATGGGCAGTTATCAAGACTGTCTTTCAAAGTAATTTTTAAATAAAAAAATAGGGCTTCTAAAGTTCCACTGGGAATAGTGAAATTAGATATTAGCATCTTAGAGCTGGAAAAAAAAACCTTATTTCATGCTCTGAGCCCTACCATGTACAGACAAATGAGACCCAGAGAAGTTAAACCAACTTTCTGAGTCTGAACAGGGATTTAGTGGCAGAGCCCCTGGACCAGCTCCCAAACATCCTTACTTCCTAGTCTGCAGCTCTCTCCTCGCTTTCTACACACTGAGCTTAAGTGACCTCTTCACAGAGTCCTGAGATTGGCTTCCAAAAACAGGCTGTAGAAATCAGAGGGTATTCTAGACTATCTGCAAGGTTGTATTAATAACAACTTGATCCATAGCAGAAAAACTGAGGTGAGCTTCTCAGGAATTTCCAGTTCTAAAAGCAAGTATAAGACCAAATGATTGTGTGGCCCTTATCCTCTCTAAGCCTCAGTTTCCTCATCTGTAAAATGGCGATAAGAGCACCTGCTCTGATATGATGCACATTTTTCACTTTAAGCTCTTATGGTAGATCATGTTATTATTCCCAACTATTGCTGTACTCTCCGAAAAAGGATTACCCATCCCTGCCTGTTGCGACAAGTCTTGCAGCACCTCTCTGTGGGAAGAGGATGGGCCCCTTGGTGTCAGCCTAGGCCACTGGCTTCCTTGGGCCAATGGAATGTGAACAGAAGTGATATATGCAGTGCCCAGCAGAAGCTTTAAGAGCCATTGCAAGATCCAACCATCACATTTTTCATTCCGTTTTCAGACTGATATAAGGGCTGCTCCTTCAGTCTGAGACCTAGAATGTGAAGTCACGTAGATAGAAGCTTAAACGACGTGCAACTGTCCTTTAACATAAGTGAGAAATAAATCTTTGGAGTGGTTTCCATGGCAAATACTGACTAACAGTACTAACAGTGCTACCCATATTTTGGTTTTAATGTAGACAGAATCATTTGGAGCACTTTAAAAGGGAGGGTGAGGGCTGGCCGGTTGGCTCGCTTGGTTAGAACGTGATGCAGGTAATACCAAGGTCAGAGGTTCGGAGCCCCATACCAGCTAGCTGCCAATAAATAATTAAAAGGAAGGGTGGAGTTTGTGGTAGAGATTCACAAAATGCATCAAATCCCACGTAGCTGTAGGGCTAAGTATTAGGTAGTGTTCAGGGTAAGCCATCATAATAAAGATACTCCAAAATACAAGTGTTGGATGAGATACACAATTACTTCTCTTTCACGAAATGGTACAGAGGTAAGTGCATGGTCCAGGGTTGTTAGCTCTGCTGTGCGAGGTTTCTAACTTGCTGCTCCTGCTACTCCCTGTAGTATTATCCTCATCTACACCATGTCTGCATTCCAGCCTGCAGGAAGAAGGAAAGAGAGAAAGTATGGGTCACCAGCAACCCTTCTAAGGATGTGACAGAGAAATTACCCACATCATTTCTGCTCACAGCCCACTGACCAGACCTTACTTATATGGCTTTATCTCATATGAGGAGGCTGGGAAATGTAGTTTCTAGCCAAGTGGCCACATGCCCTGATGAAACTCAGAGGGGGCTTCCTATTAGTAAAAAAAAAAAAAAAAGGAAGAAGAAGAAGAAAATTCACTGGTGTCCTGGAGCCAGCTCATCTAGGCTCAAGAGAGCCAATTGAAAGCATCTCCCCCTCCCCAGCCCCAACCCCCAATTCTGCATTCATTGACATGATTTGAAATCAGCCTTGGTGGGAGTATTTACACCACAGAAACTGGCAAACACTATAAACCTCGACTCCTCCCCTCCCACACCCTCCATCTACTAAGGGCCAGTTCTTAAACATTTGTCAGCACTGAGGATAGTGGATCCTGGGAGGCAATTAGCAGTCTCTGTCACGGTCGGGTCATGTTTTCTTGGTGTCTCTGCTACCTTCCCCTCTCCTGACTGGCTTCCTCACTTTCTGCTCTGCAAGCAGTCTTCCTTTGGTTCAAAATCGTGAGTGCAGCTTATCTGCTCTTGCCTCTGCCTTGCTTATGGATTGCCTTCCCTGGGGCCAGGCACCCACACTTGGGCTACTCAGCTACGCCCCGGGGTGGAGGTGCAGGATCAGGATCATGCATAAAGCTGCCTTCAGAAGAGCTGTGGGCAGAACCAGCACTGTGTGCAGCTGAGAGTGAAAGCTCTTTCCCCCACCCCTACCACAGGGTTTAGCTTATAGGAGACCCTCTTTCCGCAGCTTTTCTAATATTCTTTTGTACCTCTTGAGATTAGATGGCTCAGTTTGGTGAAAGATTTACTTATTGAGGTGGCAGAAGGCCTCTAGCTGAGGCACAATTGTGCCCTGTATCACAAGGTCAATTTTTTGTGGTGTAGTCGGGATGGCAGTGATTTGCAGGAAACCTAAGGTTCACATCTATGGCTGAATGAGCAGGGTCAAAACAATCCACAAATTATAGGTGTTTACAAATTTAAATTTTCCTCTAAGCATTACATGAGCCCTGCATCTTATAAATTTTGATATGATGTGCTTTGATTTTTATCTCAAAGTACTCTCTAATTTCTCTGTGATTTTTCTTTTTACCCGTTGTTTATTTAGGAGAGTGTTGTTTAATTTCCACATATTTGTGAATTTTCTAAATTTCCTTCCGTTATTGTGGTCAGAGAACATATTTTCTATGACCTTAGTCTTTTTAAATGTATTAAGACTTGTTTTCAGGCCAAAAATAAATAATAAATTTCAGCCATTCTAATGGGGGTGGGGGGAGCCAGAAAGAAAAAACATAGACTTCAGAGTCAGACAGACATGGACCCAGAATCCAGCCCTGTCTCTTCTCAGCTGGAAGACCTTGGGCAAGTTCACCTAACTCTGTGTTCTTCATACACTCTGTGTCCTCAGTGCCTGAACAGTTCTTCCCTTACTTTGGTTAATTCCTAAAGACCTTCAGTAACTCGCTTCTAAAAGTAAGTCTCTGCATGATTCTCTCCCACAGCCTGGTCTTTCCCTTTGTAGCACTAGTCAGAGTTTGATATTATAGTTATCTACTTACCTCCGAATTTTTCATGTCTCTGCTCTAATCTGAACTCTCCACGTTAGTTTTGTTCAGCATCATATCCTTGGCACTTAGCCCAGGACTGGCACAAAACTGCCACTATGTACACATTTATTACTTAATACTAAGTACTCCAGCACTTAGTATTCTGAGACTTTACATGAATTAAATCATTAATCTTCACATCAAACTTATGAGCTGAATATTAGTATTCCCTTTCGTACATAAGAGGCACAGGAAGATTAAGAAATTCACCTAAGTTCACTAGACTAGTGGCAGAACCATGACAAATCTAAGCCACCTGGTTAAAGTCTCTGCACTTAACCACTGTGTCATATCGCCTCTCAAGATGTCAGCAGCCAGCTCTGGATTTAGGAAATCAGAATCTCTGGGGATGGAACCTGGGAATCTGTATTTTCACAGATTTTATGGGTGATTCTGATGCACAGCCAGAATTCGACCTAAAACTGTGAATCTAAAAATTAGCAGCAAGCCTGTGTCTGTGTGGCTACAGCAAACAAGGTTGTTTCTAGGATTTTAAAGTTTATCTGATTATGTGAACATAAAGCCTACTGAATAATGTTGACTGATTATATCCTCTTTGTGAGAAGGGAACTCAAACCCAGATCAATTACAAAGAATCCTCTGGGGACCTTCAAGCAGAAGTCCTGCCCCGAGGACCTGCCTATGACATGTCTTCTCAAGGGGCTCCAGTTAGCAGGCCCCCATCCTCGGGACATCAGGACTGACTGTACCTGCCCTAGTTCCTGGACTTTGATCTCCCATCTGACCTCCTTCTCACCCCTGCTCTGATCTGACAACTCCTGCTGGGTTGACCCCATCTCTGACCCCGGCCTACCCCAGTTTTCAGCCTCACTGCTACAAGCTGACATCTCACATCATTACAGCTCAAGGCAGGACAATATTTGTATCAGCCACCAATACTGGGATCAAAATACCATCTCTTCTAATGATGTAGTGACAAATGGAATGTATATTCATGTCAAAATAACTGTGACTTTGAGAGTGAAATTCAGGTATCTTAAGCCAATTCAGCACTGTCAGTGAGCTTAGGATATAGAAACAGTAAGATATAAATAGCCCTTGGTACTAACTGGAGCAACATTCTTTCATTCATTGAACAAATGGTTATTGAGGCCAATTCCACGATGGTTTTTGTATTAGCACTAGGGGCCAAAAAGATGAACAAGACATTGTCTCTGTCCCCAAGGAGTTCCCCTATGCCCAATTTTGCTGTTGCATCCAGAGATGATGTTTCAAAAATTAGGCAATTAATTGGATGGAAGAGAAGAAAGCCTATAGGATTGCATTTTCAGAGAGGGGATGTTTCTAGCTTTGTCCAGGGCTCCAAAGTCCCTCAAATACTGGACCAGCCTATGGAAACTTGGGGAAGCTGGTGATGAGCCTCAGCACACAAACACCTTTTAAAGACTTAGATCTGTCTGTGTGCCAGAGGTTCAGGCCCAGGGGGAGGGGTAGCCTTCCTAGTAAGCATCAAAGGGCTCAGGACTGGAATTCAAGACATCCCATTCTGCTCCTGGCTGTTTCTAACTTGATGTGTGATTTTAGACAACTCACATTCACTCTCAGGGACACAGTTTCCTCAGACCATTTCTTTTCTGTCCAAATGCCCATCAAAGAGTGTTTGATAAATGCTTGCTGAGTGAATGAGCAAATCTCCGAAGTTCTTTTCAGTTTTGATATTGTAAGTCTATGAGCTGGAGATCTCTTTGGAAAAGAATGGAATTGGCCAAGAATAAAATGGTTGGTCCCATTCCTGAGGGACCCTTGGTCACTCCATTCTGTCAGTGTGATCTGCCCCTCATGGACCACCTCCCCTTTCTCTTCATCCCCTTCCTTCATTTTCCATCTCTTCTCCACTCTACCCCAAACATTGTTGTGAGTTGGATTGTGTCCCCCCAAAAGATATGGTCAGTTTCTAGCCCCCAATACCTGTGAATGTGACCTCATTTTGAAATAGGGTCTTTGCAAAGGTAATCAGGTTAAGATGAGGTCATACTGGCTTATGGTGGGCCCTAATCCAATGATTGGTGTCCTTATAAAGAGGGAAATTTGGACACAGATACACTTAGAGAATGCCATGTGACAATGAAGGCAGAATTGGAACAATGCATCCACAAACCAAGGAATGCCAAAGATTGCCAGCAACTGCCAGAAGCTAGGAGAGAGGCATGGAGATTCTCCCTCTGAGCCCCCAAGAAGGAGCCAACCTTGATGACACCCTGATTTCAGACTTCTGGCCCCTGAACTGTGAGAGAATAAGTTTCTGTTGTTTTAAGCCACCCAGTTTGTGATTTTTTGTTACTGCAGTCCCAGGAAACTGATAGACCTATCCAAGGCCATCAGTTGGAAATCACCCTACTGATGCATATTAACAGAGCCCTAAAAAGCTCCAGTGGCCCTGACATCTCTCCAAATGTGCATTAAAGATGAGTCATCGCTGTGTCTAATGTGGATCTCTGAAATCAAGAAGACTGACTCCCCCATGGGGAAAGGAGGGAGGCCTTCCACATGATTATTTAGCAGCAAGAGGATGCTAGGGGGTGGGAAGGAGGGTTGCCAGCTGCTTTTCTTCCCACCAGAGACAGCCCAAGTAAAGAGGAGCTTTCATCACTATGAGAGGATATCATTATCATCTATTTTCACTCATTCACTAAATATATATGGAGCACTTACTATGCCAGGCACTGGTGGGTGACTGAAGAAAGTGTATACATGGATGGAGGAGGAATGCTAAAGAAATATAACACTTATTCCCAGAGTTCTATAAGCCAAGCTGAGTTGGAGGCCTGTATATAGCATGATGGGTTATCAGCATGGACTTGGGAATCAGATAGTCCTAACTTAAACCCTGGCTCTGCCACTGACTTCCACTGTGACCTTGGACAAGTCACTTAATCTCTCTGGGCCTTAGGCTATAGCGCAAGGCCAGGGTAAGTGCTCAATATTCATTATCAGACAGCAAAGATGTTCACCAGAAACAGTTTAGTAAAAGAGCAAGGTGATTTTGATCAAGCAGGACCTCTGTCTGGCAGGTTCAGGCCCTCATCACCTCTTGGCAGACTACTTAATCTCTCTGGGCCTTAGGCTATAGCGCAAGGCCAGGGTAAGTGCTCAATAAGTGTTATTTTCATTATCAGACAGCAAAGATGTTCACCAGAAACAGTTTAGTAAAAGAGCAAGATGATTTTGATCAAGCAGGACCTCTGTCTGGCAGGTTCAGGCCCTCATCACCTCTTGGCAGACATTATCTGATTGAATGTTCAGAACAACTCTGGGAGGAAGTTAGTCTCCTTTTACAAATAATGAAACTATGGCTCAGAGATGTAAAATAATTCGGCCAAGTTCACAGAGCAAAGAATGTGGCAGAGCCAGTGTGCAAACTAGAGCTCCCAAACCCACATTTTTCCTATTCCTAGACAACGTTATTTGCAAGTCAGAAGGGGTTGGAGGGCAGCACATGGTTGGATGAAGGCCTAGGGCACTTCACTTAAGGCTGCAGTTGCCTAGGCCGCCCTGTGGCTCACTCGGTAGAGTGCGGTTCTGATAACACCAAGGCCACGGGTTCGGATCCTAGATAGGGATGGCCAGCTGGCTCACTGGCTGAGCGTGGTGCTGACAAGCCAAGGGTTGAGATCCCCTTACCGGTCATCTTTAAAAAAAAAAAAAGTCTGCAGTTGCCTCTATAGAAAGTGCATTATTTGTACTGGATTTATATGTGTGTTTTGTTTAATTAGCAAGTACATCTCTAGTGCTTACTATAGGGTGTTCTAAATACTTTGTTAGTAACTCATTTAATTCTAACAAAAGCCTATAAGATGGGCACTGTTATGATTCCCATTTTACAGATGTGGAAATTGAGACACAAACAGGTTAAGCAACTTTCCTAACATCACACAGATAGTTAAGTAGTGGAAACAGGATTCACACCCAGTTCTTTGGCTCCAGACACAATGGTCTTAACCACTGTTCTATATTGCAGCATCTTTTGGGGGGGGAAGGATGTACACATAGTGGGGAATGGGGGAGGATTAACACCCACACACAAGCCACCCTTTGGTGCTATTGCTGCAATAAGACCATGAGAAATTTGACCCTGTAGGGTGAATGGCAGGATGGGGGTTGTTTAGCCCTGGGATTCTCTGAGTCAACAGCTTCTCATCCGTGGCTCACTTCCTGAAAACTCTTTGCGCCTCAGCTTTGGAAACCCTTTGAGCACAAAGAGCTCATTTCCTGTGGCCAGGAAAGACGGGATGAGTTCCTGATGACAGCTCATCTCCCTCATTAAGGCACTCATAAAAGTGTTCCAAGGAGCCTGACTTATGGTTCCACTGTTTGTCAAGATCCCCTTCTGCAAGGAGCCACTCCGGTAATTTGGTGCTAGGAGATGTGCAAGAGAAACCAGCTCCTTTGAGTCCAGGAATTATTTATGATCCCAAGAAGAGAGAATGTCATTTGGAGAGATAACAAGCCTTCACCAGCACAACAGACTGTTTAATGTGCCACAAGGGATGGCAGGCGGCTTCAAAATTCCAAAGCCAGCTAGAAAGCCTTGAGAGATTCTGTACGTGTGGATTGTCTGTTCCTAGAAAAGCTCCAGGGATAACAGAAATGACAATAGGTAACTATTACTGAGGGCATACTCCTGGGCCAAAGCGTATACTAAATTTTTTTATACATTAACTCATTCATTCATGTCATTCTCAGGACATTTCTATCCTATTCTTCAAATGAGAAAATTGAGACACAGAGAAGTTAAGTAGCTTGACCAAAGTCACACAGCCAAACAACGGCCAAGTTAGAATTTTAATCCAAGTAGTTCTGCTCCTACATTTGTGCTCTTAAGCATCAGTCACAGTTTAGGAGGAAACTGGGTTTTAAGTCAGTCCAGTAAGGTAAAATGTACAAAATTCAAAATTACCTTAAAGTGGCTGTATAGTTTAGTATATTTAGTTAGAGGTAAAGGGCCCTTTCCAGTAATTCATATATAAAGTTGGAGAATCACTGAGCTTTATACAGATGTTTGTGCTTTTAAACTACTCGGCCTTTAGGTGAACTATCAAATCCCCAGGCATAAAAATGAAGAGACAGAGCATTTCAGACGCCCCTACTTACCTGGTGACTCTATTCTCTTTTAATATTTAGCATCTGTGACGTTCACATATGTCACTTGTCACAAGATATATTTGCCATAGGATTAAGAGATAACACAGTCACATCCTGAGAGGAAAGAAAGTTCTATTACCAGAGATTCTACAGTCCAAGCCTCAATTAAATGAAGCCAGTACAATGAGACTAGCTTTGGAGCCAGATAAACCTGGATTTGAATCCTAAATCTGGTACTTACTATGTAATCTTGGGTAATCTGCTTAACTTCCCAAAGCCTCAGTTTCTTAATATGTAAAATGGCCATAGCAACATGGCCATAGCAACACCACCATGTTGAGAAGATTGAATTTAGAAGTTTCTGAAGCAATGAGTTTGAGTATACTCGTAAATCATGGCAATTAGATATTAAATATTAATAGAAGTTTGACCTAAGACAGGTCACATCACCTTTCTGAGTCTCGTTTTCTCTCATCTGTAATATTGGCATAACTGTTCTCCCTACTAACTTTAAAGGTCATTGTAAGGAAACAGTAAAGCACTGTAGAAATTATGTATGCGGATTTTCTCAACTGCTTAGTACACCTGGAACTGTGAGGAGGTTCTGGGAGACCCCTGCTGGAGAAAATAACTCAGGAGAGTCCTGGGCCTGAAGTCAGAAAAGGGCTCAGATCTCCACCTTTGCCATTTAGTGTGGTTAGGTATGTGACTTTGGGTGAGTGACCTAAAATCGCTGAGCCTTCGCTTTCCCTACTATCAAGTGGCGTTAAAAGTACAGACATCACCGGGTTACCACGAAGAAAGGGTTAGGCACGTGGTAGGTGCTGCAAAAATGTTTGCTGAATCTGAATCTGTCTGTCTGAGCCAAAGTCAGCACTTCTCAATCCGCGGAGTGGGAAAAGTACGCGGTGTCGCCACGCGAAGCTCAGGTAGGGAGGCGCTCCCGGGGCGCCGCTGGGCTCCAGCGCCTCCCCCCTCCCCCGCCCGCCCAGACGTTGCCATGGCCACCGGTTCAGGCCCGGAGCAGCACTGAGGCGTGTTCGGCCCAATCCCCGCCTTTCCCGAGTGACCATTGGCTGGAGCTGCCACGTGACGCGCGCTGGTATGCTAATATATGGTAATCACCCCCCCGCCCCTCCTCCCCAGGCCGCGT
>NW_007729739.1:0-7099 GCF_000696425.1 Galeopterus variegatus | reverse complement strand
CCGGCACTCGCGCGCTTTCTCGGGGTGCCGGGGCCGAGCCCCCTCCAGCGTAGAGGCCCGAGCCTCAGAAGCCCGTGGCCTTGCGCGGCCTGCGTCTCCTCCCTTCGCCCCGCAGAGTGAGGCGAGACCCGGGGGTCGATCCGAACCGCGGCGCCCCCCCTCAGCCGCAGCCTGACAGCCCCGCCGCCGCCGGCACTTTTAACCGGGAGTCAAGTCGTGCATGGGGGGCACCAGCAGAGGGAACTGGGGGTTGTTGGAGCTGGGAGGAGAGGACAGTCCCCTGAAGGAAAATCAGGCCCCAAGGTTTGAGAAGGAGGAATGCCGAGGAAAGGCACTGGCACCTTGTTTTCTGTGCTGGGTGATGACCTGACACCCGTGGGAAAAGGTCACTGCTGGACACCTGGACTGGGTCTGTCATGTACAGAGGAAGCGGCTGTTTTACGTGAGTTTCTAACGAATTTCTTATAAGGCAAGGCTTAAATGAATCTTCCTTCCCTGCCCCCCTCTTAGGTCTGCTACAGAAGTATCTTCTTTTAATTATCCCCCCTCCCCCAATTCACTGAGACTGGTGGCAGCTTTAGGCTCACAGTGTAATTTAGCTTTCACTACAATAGAAACGGTAGGATGGGAGATGTGCCACTAATATTAAGCTTGCCCTGGGAGTTTCTTAGAAGTGTGGGGGCAAATGTTTCTATCACCGGTGGGGATGAAAAACTGGCTAATGTATCAGATATATCAATAGAGTTTCCTTTATGAGTCTAAAGTCGTTTCTTCTAAATCAAGGGGAAACGTGGTTACACATGAAAAGTACCAGGAGCCAATTTGATTTTTGCAACTGAAGTGCAAATTGCACTTCCATGTCACTGTCGATGTCTTTTATCACACAACAAACACTTGGTATATGCCAGGCAGTCTGTGTCTTGGGGATGCAAAGATGAATAATATAATTAGTTCTTGCCCTGAAAGAAGTAGTGGAAGAGACAAATAAAATTGCTAATAAAAGTGATAAAAGCATAATAGATGTATATAAAAAGAGCTGTGGAAGCACAGAGGAGGAAACAATGAACTGTCAGAGTAGGTTAGAGAAAGCTTTCCAGAGAAGAACACATTTCAGCAAGGTGTTGAAGGATGGATAGGAGTCTGCCTTGCAGAGAAGACTGAGAAGGACAGGAAGGGCAGTCAAAGCAGAGGGAACAGTGAATGCAGCCACTTATGCCATATGATATCTCTAGGAAATGGCTTCATCCTGCATGGCTTTTTTCCTTTGTCTGAAATGTAACTTTCCAGAAGTAACATAAATTTCTAATTCCTACCACAATTTTCCAATGGTATTTTCCTTCTTATTTTTTTTCTCCCCATGTTTTCATCAGTTTTTTAAAGCCTCACTACTGGTCTTTTTCACCCATATCTTTCCAAGTAAGGCTGCAACATATGGAAGTAGAAAGGGGGTAGTTTACAATAGTTCCAAGGTAGAGGGCCTGAAAATTGGGCATAATGTTTGGCACTAGAGGCAGCATTCTGGGAGGCCAAATCTAAACAAAA
Source organism: Galeopterus variegatus (assembly GCF_000696425.1). Classification (NCBI taxonomy): domain Eukaryota; kingdom Metazoa; phylum Chordata; class Mammalia; order Dermoptera; family Cynocephalidae; genus Galeopterus; species Galeopterus variegatus. The sequence continues at coordinate 5,557 of NW_007729739.1, read as the reverse complement.
CGAAAAGAGGAAAGCAATGCTACGTGTCATAACCAGACAAGCAGTGCTGGATGTTATATCTGTGAGACCTGGAGAAATGAGTAATAAGATCAGAAGCTGGAAGGATCTGGATTATGAGAGGATTGGACTGTGATATGGATCAGGGCAAGCAGTTCAGGACTGAGACCTTGAATGGTGAAAATTTGATGAACTCACTGTTATGTAGTGCCAGCTGTGTAGAACCGTGGTGGACAGCTGTTATGACAGCTTCCAGCAAATATGCAGAAAAGGACAGAGCCATCTCTTCAATAAACTATTTCCAGCACCTCCTCCTTTCTATTCTCTTTCCCTCCTAATTATTGTCCTCCCCCTCATCCCAATTTCTGCCCATGATTCACATTTATTTAGCTTCTTTTACTGGGGCATTAGCTACCAGAGCAGAGAAAAATTCTGTTCGGCTGCCTTAGCATTTATCTCTAGAACTATAAATAGTCCGTTTTACTTCATAAGCCACCAACTAGGCAGTCTGCTTTTACCTCCTAATCATTGAGAGGTAGAGCAAGGATGGGCGCAGAAGTAAGTGGTAAGGTGGACCTCATCCCCACCTGTTCGGCTGCCTTAGCATTTATCTCTAGAACTATAAATAGTCCGTTTTACTTCATAAGCCACCAACTAGGCAGTCTGCTTTTACCTCCTGATCATTGAGAGGTAGAGCAAGGATGGGCGCAGAAGTAAGTGGTAAGGTGGACCTCATCCCCAAAACTCACCTAATGTTTGAACCAGATAAAGACCTTTTAGCTTTGCTCAAACCAAACTTTATTTTTAGAATGAATTGCAGTGAATTTTTAGCAAGTCTCCTGTTTTAAACTATATTACAGATCACGCCATGTAAAGAAGGTGACACTACAGTGATATGCCTAATGTGCTCTGCTAAGTTGATGATTCTGTAAGTGCTAGAAAATCATGGGTAGTATTTAAGCAATCTTCTCAATCAACATATTTACTGAACACCTGCTTGTGTGCAAATACTATGCTGTATTTGTGCTTTGGAGGAGACAGGAAAATGAGAGAGGTGGTATAGCATGGGGGTTATTCTCAGCTAGACAAGGATTTGGATCCCAGTTCTACCAGTTACTTGCTACATGACTTTGAGCAAGATATTTGACTTCAGTTTCTTCACCTGTAATAATGCCACTTACCTCATATAGCTGTGAGGAGTTAATGAAATCACAAATATAAAACAGTAATTAATTCAGTACCTTTTTGAAGTGCTAAACATCTGTTGTTATAAGGAGTTGGAAAAGAAGGGTGAAAGAGATTTACAGACAGGAAAAGTAATGTTCATACAACATAGGGCCAGAATATAGAAGAAAGTTTTAAGAGGTCGATTGATGAGGTTGACCAGTCTGGCAAGATTAGAAGATTTAAGAAGAGAAGTTGTAAGATGGGAAGGGTTATTTGAGGCCAGATTGTGAAAGGTATTGAATGCTACACTAAAGAGTTAGGACTTCATCCTGTAGATGATGGCAAGTAGAAAATTTTTGGATAGGGAAGTGGGGGGTCATGAAAGTAGTATTTTAAGAAGATTCTCAACAGCTATATGGAGAATAAACTTTAGTAGGGAGAGAAAGAACTGAACAACCAGTTAGTAGGTCATTTAAATAGTCTAAGTATGAGAGGATAAGGAATTGAATTAGGTTGATGCAGTGAAAATAAGAGATGGGTCCAATAAGTATTATAAAGGAAAAATGAACAGGACATTGTGATTGACTGGATATAGAGGATAAGAGATAAGGTCACATCAAATATAGTCTTGACCTTGGGTGAAGTATTAGCAGAAATAGGACAGAAAGAACAGAAAGCCAGTTTAGGGGAGAAGAGGAGCACCTAGTGCTACATATCTTGAGGTGATACTCAGTAGACATGTCCCATAAGTATTTGGAAAGGGGGGAGGGCTAGTGTTCAAAAGAGAGAAGTCAGGAAGTCTTATATAGAGAAGGCAATAATTGAAGCCAAGTGATTATCTGGGTACAGCAGTGGTAACAGCATGGAAATAGAAGTATAAAGGACCGAGGACTAAAACTTGGAGATATCCACATTAAGGAAGGAAGGGAGAAGAAATGGAATCAGTATGGTAGAAAATAAGGAATGTCAGAGAAGCAAAAGGACCATCTAACTTATTTATCCAATAATGCATTCTATTCACCACCATCTGTTGTGTACCTGAGAGATGCAAAGCCAGTTAGACATGCTATTAACATGAGAGTATAGTATCACAGAAGTCAAGAGGAGAAAGGATTTCAAGCTGGAGAAACTGGTCAGCAGTATGAAATTATGCAGAAAGAGTGGGAAATGTCAGTTATATTTAGTACACAGGAGATCATTAGTAACTTTTTGAAAATGATAGCTTTCATTTAGTGGGGGTTGCCCTATGGGATATTGAAAGCCAGATTAAAGAGGATTGCGGCATGAGATGCAGATAAGAAATGGAGACAGCATGTAGATCACCCTTTGTATGTGTGACAATGACAGGAAGAAAAGAAATAGGAAAGTGCTTAGAGAAGGCAGCAGAGTCAAGCAAAAGATTTAATTTTTTAGATTAAAAATTATTTTATTTGTCCTAAAATATTATTCTCTTTTATATCCTTAGTATAAATTCAGCAGATCATTTCTTAAACTTAATGCTTTGATAACTACCTATACGTTTCATGGAACAGTAATAGTATAGCTACAATTAATTGAGAGCTTACTATGTGCTAGGCATTATGCTAAACACTTTGTATACATTATTTTCAATCATTTCTTAAACTTAATGCTTTGATAACTACCTATACGTTTCATGGAACAGTAATAGTATAGCTACTATTAATTGAGAGCTTACTATGTGCTAGGCATTATGCTAAACACTTTGTATACATTATTTTCATTATCCCATTTAATCCTCACAGTACTGGATTATAACAACACAACCTCTTGGAAGCATGGAGAGGCTAAATAAATTCCTGAGATCTCACAGCAAGTGAGTGGCAGAGATGAGATTTGGTCCAGCTCAGACAGTAAAGCTCTTCTAGAGGACCATGCTATTCTGTCTCTGAAGGCAGTGCCAGCTTCATGGGCATGCAACCCCCAGGGCCCTGTGTTTAATGGCTTGATTTAATGCTTTGTTGCTGCTGTCTTGAAATTCTTAATAATTTTTAACAAGGGGCCCTGAATTTTCATTTTGCACTGGGCCCAACAAATTATGTAGCTATTTCTCCCTGAAGGTATCAATACTATCTCCTGAAGCTGGGAAAGATTCCGTGCTGTAGCTTTTGTTTTGGTTAGGAAGCCTAAAATCCTTGCTGTGTCATGGTGCACAGTCACATTTTCCTATGGTCCTCTCATTTTGGACTACTTGGGTCTGGTGGTATGAAAGGCATAAGGGAGATAGTCTGAATTTCAAGTAGATACCCAGCCAGTAAGAAGAGAATAGAGAATAAAGTGGCAAGGAATTATTTACTCACAATGACTTCTGGAAACCCATCTGTCATTTTTTTTTCTTTAAAGATGACTGGTATGGGATTCTCAGCCCTTGGCTTGGTGTTGTCAGCACCACACTCAGCCGCCAGTGAGCCAACCGGCCGTCCCTATATAGGATCCGAACCCGTGGCCTTGGTGTTATCAGCACCGCACTCTCCTGAGTGAGCCATGGGCCGACCCCCATCTGTCATATTTTAAGGGTGATACTCAGTAGACCCTGAAGGTATCAATACTATCTCCTGAAGCTGGGAAAGATTTCGTGCTGTAGCTTTTGTTTTGGTTAGGAAGCCTAAAATCCTTGCTGTGTCATGGTGCACAGNTCAGGGACACAGTTTCCTCAGACCATTTCTTTTCTGTCCAAATGCCCATCAAAGAGTGTTTGATAAATGCTTGCTGAGTGAATGAGCAAATCTCCGAAGTTCTTTTCAGTTTTGATATTGTAAGTCTATGAGCTGGAGATCTCTTTGGAAAAGAATGGAATTGGCCAAGAATAAAATGGTTGGTCCCATTCCTGAGGGACCCTTGGTCACTCCATTCTGTCAGTGTGATCTGCCCCTCATGGACCACCTCCCCTTTCTCTTCATCCCCTTCCTTCATTTTCCATCTCTTCTCCACTCTACCCCAAACATTGTTGTGAGTTGGATTGTGTCCCCCCAAAAGATATGGTCAGTTTCTAGCCCCCAATACCTGTGAATGTGACCTCATTTTGAAATAGGGTCTTTGCAAAGGTAATCAGGTTAAGATGAGGTCATACTGGCTTATGGTGGGCCCTAATCCAATGATTGGTGTCCTTATAAAGAGGGAAATTTGGACACAGATACACTTAGAGAATGCCATGTGACAATGAAGGCAGAATTGGAACAATGCATCCACAAACCAAGGAATGCCAAAGATTGCCAGCAACTGCCAGAAGCTAGGAGAGAGGCATGGAGATTCTCCCTCTGAGCCCCCAAGAAGGAGCCAACCTTGATGACACCCTGATTTCAGACTTCTGGCCCCTGAACTGTGAGAGAATAAGTTTCTGTTGTTTTAAGCCACCCAGTTTGTGATTTTTTGTTACTGCAGTCCCAGGAAACTGATAGACCTATCCAAGGCCATCAGTTGGAAATCACCCTACTGATGCATATTAACAGAGCCCTAAAAAGCTCCAGTGGCCCTGACATCTCTCCAAATGTGCATTAAAGATGAGTCATCGCTGTGTCTAATGTGGATCTCTGAAATCAAGAAGACTGACTCCCCCATGGGGAAAGGAGGGAGGCCTTCCACATGATTATTTAGCAGCAAGAGGATGCTAGGGGGTGGGAAGGAGGGTTGCCAGCTGCTTTTCTTCCCACCAGAGACAGCCCAAGTAAAGAGGAGCTTTCATCACTATGAGAGGATATCATTATCATCTATTTTCACTCATTCACTAAATATATATGGAGCACTTACTATGCCAGGCACTGGTGGGTGACTGAAGAAAGTGTATACATGGATGGAGGAGGAATGCTAAAGAAATATAACACTTATTCCCAGAGTTCTATAAGCCAAGCTGAGTTGGAGGCCTGTATATAGCATGATGGGTTATCAGCATGGACTTGGGAATCAGATAGTCCTAACTTAAACCCTGGCTCTGCCACTGACTTCCACTGTGACCTTGGACAAGTCACTTAATCTCTCTGGGCCTTAGGCTATAGCGCAAGGCCAGGGTAAGTGCTCAATATTCATTATCAGACAGCAAAGATGTTCACCAGAAACAGTTTAGTAAAAGAGCAAGGTGATTTTGATCAAGCAGGACCTCTGTCTGGCAGGTTCAGGCCCTCATCACCTCTTGGCAGACATTATCTGATTGAATGTTCAGAACAACTCTGGGAGGAAGTTAGTCTCCTTTTACAAATAATGAAACTATGGCTCAGAGATGTAAAATAATTTGGCCAAGTTCACAGAGCAAAGAATGTGGCAGAGCCAGGGTGCAAACTAGAGCTCCCAAACCCACATTTTTCCTATTCCTAGGCAACATTATTTGCAAGTCAGAAGGGGTTGGAGGGCAGCACATGGTTGGATGAAGGCCTAGGGCACT
>NW_007729738.1:211890-224201 GCF_000696425.1 Galeopterus variegatus | reverse complement strand
CTTGGTGTGGGGAGAGTGGCAAAGCCACGCTGTGAAAGGTGTGTTTGCTGGGACGGGAGGAGTTTGTGGCTATTAACCTACCACAGTGAGATTCACCTCAGAACAAATCACATCAATATAGTCTTTGTGTACAAAACAAAATCGCTTTTTATGGTTTCATGGAAAAAAGATAATTTTTTTAACAAAAACTAGGGTATTTTTTCCAATTGTAGTTTTAGCAATCGAAATTGATATTTATGCTAAACCTTACCAAATGGGAAAAGCCAGTTGGCTATTTCATCTGACAACTGAATAGTGTTGTAAGGACTAATGAAATCATCTGCGTAGGGTACTGAGCAGAGTGCCTGATGTAGATGGTGTATGGTCAGTCAGTGGTAACTTTTTTGTTTTCTCCCAGTTCACCCCAGTGGATCAAGCTCTGGGACTCTTACAAAAACTGACTTAGCTAGAATTCATCTATTTAACAAATATTTATCAAGCACCTATTATATGCTTGGGACTATTCCGTATCCTTACTGATTTTTCTGTCTACTTGTTCTACCAATTACTGAGAGGAATACAGACATCTCTAATTATAAATGTTGATTTGCCCGTTTTCCCTTTTAAGTCTGTCAGTTTTGGGTTCATCTGTTTTGGCGTTCTTTTGTTTTAAGCATATACTTTGTAATTATTATATCATCCCACAGTGTTGACCCTTTCATCGTGCCAAAATATCCTGTGTCTCTAGTAATGTCCCTAGTATATTTTGTCTGTCTGCTGTTAAAAGTCCCTCCAGCTCTCTTATGCTTACTGTTTGCATGGTGTACGTTATTTCATTCTTTTACTTTCGATCTATTTATGTCTTTGTTTTTGTTTTGGGTTTTTTTGGTGGTTGGCTGGTAAGGGGATCTGAACCCTTGACCTTAGTGTCGGTAGCACGCTCTATCAAGTTAGCTAACCGGCCAGCCCAATCTATTTGTGTCTTTGAATTTAAAGTACTTCTCTTGTAAACAGGATATTGCTGGATTTTGCTTTTTTTAATATCCAGCTGACAATCTCTGCCTTTGATTGGTGTTTGTTTTTTTTTTTAGTGCATTCACATTTATTGACAGTTGTATTGAGGTATAATTTTCATACTATAAAATACATCTGTTTTAAGTAAATGTATAATTCAATGAATTTTAGTAAGTTTATACACTTATACCATCCCCATGATTCAATTTTAGAACATTTGTATCACCCCAAAAAGGTCTCTGTGCCTGTTTGTGGTCAGTTTCTGCCCCACCATCCTCCACAAGTCTCAGGCAACCACTAATCTGCTTTCTGTCTCTAGATATTTGCCTTTCTAGACATTTCTTATATAGTATACATGTGGCTTGTCTTTTCATTTTCTTAAATAGTGTCTTTTAATGTGCAAAAGCTTTTTTATTTTGGTAAAGTGTAGTGTATCTTTTTTTTCTTTTTTTGGTTTGTTTTTAGTTGTTGTATTCTAAGAACTCTGCCCAACCAAGTCTTTCTCAACATTGGCACTATTCAAATTTTTGGCCAGATTATTATTTGTTGTGGGGACTGTCCTGTGCATTGCAGGATGTTTAGTGGCATCCCTGGCCTCTACCCATTAGATTATTATTATGCATCCCACCTCCCAGTTGTGGCAACCAGAAACGTTTTCCAGACATTGCTAAATGACTCTTGGGAGGCAAAATCATCCCCAGTTGAAAACCATTGGCCTAAGCAAAGATTTTCTGCTGTGTTTTCCTCTAAGAATTTTACAGTTTTAACTTTTACATTTAGGTGTAGGACCATTTTTAGTTCGTTTTTGTGTATGGTGTGAGGTAAAGATCTTAATTCATCTTTTTGCATGTGAATGTATAGTTGCCCCACTCTCATTTGTTGAAAAGACTAGGCTTTGACCCATTGAATTGCTTTGTCAAATTATACCTTTGTAAAAAAATTAATTGACCATAAATATAAGGATTTCTTTCTGGACTCTCAGCTTTGTTCACTTGATCTCTATGTCTGTCTCTCTGCTAGTACCACGTGATGTTAATTACTATGGCTTTATGGTAGGTTTTGAAATATAAGTCCTTCAACTTTGTTTTCTTTTTCAAAATTGTTTTGTTTAATATTCATTCACATTTAATGTATTGTTGTGTTGCATGTAATCCTGCCATTTGCCATCAGTTTTTTATTTATCTTATCTTTTTGTTCCTCTGTTCTCCCTGACAACTTTTGTATTAAACAAAAAAATAAAATTCAGCATACCATTTCAATTACTCTATTAGCTTTTTATCCATATTTGCCTTTTTAAAAAAAGTTGGTTCTAGGGATTCCAATGTGCATCATTTATCACAATCTACTTCAAGTTAATACTGATTTGTTTCTTGTAAAATATAAGAACTTTGCACCAGTCTGGCCTCATTTCTGTTCCTCTTTTGTGCTATTGTTGCCATGCATATTACATTTATGTCTGTGATGAACCCAGTGTTATATGGTCATATGTCTTTTAAGGAAATTAGGGGAAGAATACATACGAGTATACTAAAAAATGTTAGTGGAAAATAGAATTAAAAGACAATACAAATCTTTACCATGAACTTTTTTTTTTTTTTTTTTTTTTTTTTTTTCCGTGTCCGGCAACGGGATCGCAACCCTCGGTGTTGCTCCCGCGCCTCGCTCAGCCAGTGAGCAGGAACCGGTCTGTATGTGGGATCTGAACCCTCGGGCGGGAGCGCCACCACACTTCCCAAGCGGCGCACTATCCAGTGCGCCACCAGGCCGGCCCCTACCATGAACTTTTGAAGTACCCTCATATACATATACACATATACACGTACATCCGTGTATGGAAATCCACCCATATATTTACCATTTCCAGTGCTCTGTAATGCGGGTCTGTCAATAACAAATTCTCTCCATTTTTTAACTCTGGAATTGTCTTTAGTTCATCTTCATTTTTGAAGTGTAGTTTCACTGAATATAGACTTCTTGGTCAACAGTTTTTCCCCAGCAATTTGAATGTGTCATTCTGTTGGGCTTTCATTGTTTCTGATGAGAATCCAGCTGTCTCATTTATTATCGCTTCCCTGTGTGATGGGTTGTTTTCCTCTTGCTTCTCAAGACTTTTCTCTTTATTCTTGGCTCTCAGCAATTTGACCATGATGAGTCTAGTGGTTTTTTGTGTGTGTCTATCCTTTTTAGCATTCCTGAAGCTTCTTGGGTCTATAAGTTATAGTTTTTCACCAAATTTGGGTAGTGTTCAGCCATTATTTACTCAAGTATTTTTTCTGCCACTTTCTCTCTCTCCTCTCCTCCTGGAAATCTAATTGCACATGAATTAGAATATTGATATTGTCTGACAGATCTCTGAGGCTTTCTTCATTTTTCTCCAGTGTTTGTGCTCTCTGTTCTCTGAGGTAGGTGCCTTCTATGGATCCATCTTCCAGTTACCTGATTCTTCTGCCATCTCTTATCTGCTGTTGAGCCCATCTACTGAATTATTCATTTCAATTATTGTACTTTTCAGCTCTAGAATTCCCATTTAGTTCCTTTTCATACTGTCCATTTCTCTGTTGAGATTTCCTGGTTTTCTCTCATTTTTAATATATTTTCCTTAACTCTTGAGCACATTTTCCCTTATTTCTTTGAACATAATTGCAGTAGCTGCTTTGAAGTCTTTGTCCACTAAATCCAACAGATGCACCCACTCAAAGTTAGTTTCTTTGGATTACTTTTTTTTGTCTTTCCTGAGTATGGTTCACATTTTTCTGTTTATTTGAAAACTAAGTATATTAGTCTGTTTCTGTTGCTTATAACACAATACCTGGGACTGGGTGATTTGTAAGAAAATGAAATTTATTGCTTACAGTTTCAGAGGCTGGGAAATCCAAAGTCCAGGAACACATCTGATGAGGATATTCATTGGTGGTGGCTTTACAGTAAAGCAGGGGTCTCACATGCCAGAAAATGGTAGATGAGAGAGAGAGAGAGGTGCTAATGCACTCTCCTTTTAAAGCCCCCAGAACCATGCCCATGACCACCATTAAACCATAAACTTAATCACCTCTTCAAGGACCCATCTTTCAATTACCATAATAGGATTTCCCACCCTCTACAGTTACACTGGGAATTAAGTTTGGAAGGGGACAGTCAACCCAAGGCATTCTGCCCCTGTTCCCCCAAAACTCATATCCTTCTCACATACAAATACATTCATTTCATCTCCAAAGTCTTAACTTGTTTCAACTCAAAGGTCCAAAATCCCATCTGAAATCAAAACAAGTTATCTACTTCCAACATACAATGGTGAAACAAGCAAGGGTACATATTCCCATTCGAAAAGGGAGAAGATAGGCTAAAAGAATGGGGTAATAGGTCCTAAACAAGTCCAAAACCCAGCAGGGCAGGCATTAAAGGTGGTGAATCATGTACCTTGACTCCATGTTCCATATCCTTTGTGTGCTGATGTGGGGGTTGGGTCCCCAAGTCCTTGGGTAGCTCCACTTCTATGGCTTGCCTAGTCTGAGGCCATGCGTCAGCTCTCACAGGCTGACATTGTATGCTAGTAGCTCCACAATTCTGGGATCTTCATGGCAGTCCTGCTCCCACAGTTCCACTAGGCATGGCCTTGGTAGGGTTTTTCTGCTGCAACTCCAATCTCACATTTCCTCTTGGCATTGCTCTAGCAAAGGCTGTATGTGGTGAATCCACCCCTGTGACAGATCTCTTCCTGGGCCCCCAGGTTTTTCCATACATCCTTTGAAATCAGGATGGAGGCGCCCAAGCTTCCACAGCTCTGGCATTCTGTGAGCCTGCAGACCTAACACCATGTGACGCCAACAAGGCTTCCAGCTTGTATTTTCCAAAGCTGTGGGTCCAGCCACACCTGGGGCCAATTTAGCCATGGCTGGAGCAGCCGAAGCAGCTGAGTGCTAGTGTGGGGAGCAGCTTCCCGAGGTGGCCCTGGGCGTTGAGCGCATGGAAGGTACCTCAGACCTATTCCTCAAGACCATTCTGTGTCCCTAGGCCTCTGGGCCTTTAATGGGAGGGTTGGCCCCAGGGGCTTCAGCAATGCCCTCAGGACCTTCTTCCCCTTCTCTTGATAATCCCTTTCTTTTGTACTAATCTTGTTAGCACCATTGCATTTTTCTCCTCAAAGTACTTCTCTACCGTGTGCTTCTCTACTACGTGGCCAGGCTGCAAATTTTCCAAATCTTTATACTCTGCTTCCCTTTTATTTATACATTCTGGCTTTATGTCATGCTTTTTCTGTCATAACTCAGCATATACTGCTGCAAGGAGCCATGCAACTTCCTGAATTTTCTTTTATTTTTTTATTTTTTAAAAGATGACCAGTAAGGGGATCTTAACCCTTGACTTGGTGTTGTCAGCACCACGCTCTCCCAAGTGAGCTAAAGAGCCATCCCTACATAGGGATCCAAACCTGTGGCCTTGGTGTTATCAGCACCACACTCTCCCAAGTGAGCCATGGGCCGGCCCCCTGCAACTTCCTGAATGTTTTGCTGCTTAGAAATTTCTTCCACCAGATACCCTGGGTCAACATCTCGAAGTTCCACATTCCATTCTGGGCATAAACAGAATGCAGCCAAATTTCTTGCCAGTTCATAGAAGGGTGATCTTTGCTGCAGTTACCAATAAGTCCCTTCTCATTTACATCTGCGATCTCCTCGGTATGGCCTTTTACTGCCTGTATTTCTATCAGCATTCTGCTCACCACCATTAACCAGTCTTTAAGAAGTTCCAAACTCTCCCTGGTTTTCTTGTCTTCTAAACTCCTACCAGCAGCTAGGCTTTTTCTAGCCAACTTCTTCAGATTCTACCAGCCTTTGCTCAACACCCAGCTCCAAAGCCACTTCCACATTTTCAAGTATTTGTTATAAGAACACCCCACTCTCAGTACCAATTTTCTGTATTAGTCCGTTTTCTGTTGCTTATAATACAATATCTGGAACTGGGTAATTTGTAAGAAAACAAAATTTACTGCTTATGGTTTTGGAGGCTGAAAAGTCCAAAGTCCAGAGAACACATCTGGGGAGGGTCTTCTTTGGTGGTGGCTTTACAGCAACGCTGGGGTCTCACATAGCAGAAAATGGCAGATCAGAGAGAGAAAGAGCTGCTCATGCCCCAGAACCATGCCCATGACCACCATTAAACCATCAACTTAAGCATCTCTTCAAGCCCCACCTTTCAATTACCATAATAGGATTTCCTACCTTTCAGTTACCATAATAGGATTTCTCAACAGTTACAGTGGGGATTAAGTTTTGCAGGGACATTCAACCCAAGGCACTAGGCATTGTAGATAATATATTGTAGTGATTCTGAATTACGTTTTCTTCTCCTGAGGGTTGTTGGTTTTGTTCCTTTTAGTAAGCAGTTAACTTGTCTGCTGCTAAACTGAGAAATCTTATCTCCCCTCTGGTATGCAGCCACTGGTGTTTATGCTTATTATTATTTTCCTTAATCCTAGGCATCTCCCCTGCATAGTTTAACTGTCAGTCAGAGACTGGGGCGGAGATTGTGTTCAGACACCTTGAGCCAGTAAGGTTTCCACCGTCTGAGCTATGTGTGGGCTGAAGAATGCATTTACAAGCACAGAAAATTTGCAAGTTTCCCCAAACTTGAATTTTCTCTGGGTTCCCTGGGGTTTTCTGCACATATCTGTAATTTAGCAGTCAGAGATGCATAGAGATTTTGATATCTCAGCCCTTCTACAGCTCTTTTGCTTCCAGATCTCCCCCTTCAAGTTCCAGCTGCTCTGCCACTTGCCCTCTTCTAGGTCCACACCTTCTGCTGGTCAGCTGTGGGGTTTCACTGCCTGAAATAGATGAGAACTCCTCCAGGCAAGAAGCCATAAACACACCATTCTTACCCAATGCAGCAGCACTTCCACATTGAGCAAAAACTTCTCACATTGTTGCCTGCCACTGGTCATCTTCCAGTGTCCTGAAATGATTATTTTTAATAAGTGTGTCACATTTTGTACTTGATAGCTGTAGAGGGGAATTGCCTGACCTAACTCATGTTCCCACTACCAGAAGCCATCAGACCCTAGGCATATAGCAATATGCAAAAAAGCAGACCTTAAACAAATAAGCAAATAGAAATATAATATGTCAAATGGTGATAAGTACTTTGAAGAGCAGCAGAGCAGGAAGAGCATAGTGAGTGGCTGGCTGTGGACAGAGGGAAGAGCAAACGTCAAGGCCCTGAGGCAGAAGCATATTGGGGCTTTGAGGAACAAGACGTGGGGAGGGAATAGAGTATGGGGTCAGATCACCTGGGGCCTTGGGAAGGATATTCGCTTTTATTCTGAGGGAGGAGGGAAGCTGTTTGAAGCTATTAAGTGAAGAGTGACAGTATCACTCAGTCTTGCATTTTTAAGGGATCAGAGTGCCAATTTACTGACGAACATTTAGAAATAAAACTTCCAAGTGAATTCAGTAAGCCATTGATTGGGCTTGGCTGTTCCTGGGACTTGAGCTTTAAGGCACTGGGACCGCCTGTGGACCTCATGAGCAAGCTGAGGATGCATTTGGGCTTAGCCACATGTCATCAGTCTTAGAATCGGGGGCCCTGTTTGGGTCCTGACTCTGCCGTGGACAAGCCTCAGCATTAAGAAAAGCGGTGGGGTTGATAAATTGCCTGGCTGGCCTAGGCGCCCGTGCTCTGTGAACTGCTGACTCTGCCCTCTCCCCCATTCTTTGTAACCATGTCTCAGACAGTCACTAGATACTGTGGCTCACTGTTCCGAAAGTCCCTTTCATCTTCCCCTTCATTTCCTCTGCTCCACATCCTGGCTTAAGCCTCATCTCTCCTCCCTGTACTAATTCCCCAGCCTTCAGCCTCTTCCCTTCCCAGCCTGTCCTGCATGTGGCCACCAGACCATCTTCTTCAAGCAGGGCTTAGATCACACAGGGATGTGGTCACTTAGTTTTTAAATTAGGGAACATTTTAAACTTTCCAGAAAGTACAGAAAATAATACAACAGACAGCTGTGAATCCTTCATCTCCTCTTCTCACTCCCTCCAGAATTAACCACTGAAGTTGGTGGATAAATTCCACAGGTGATTCTGCCTTTTCATAATATCCTTACGTTTCCATAAATAATATGCACTATTTTATGGTTTTTAATTGTACATAAATGCCCTAATGTAGGAATCATTTACCGACTTCCTTTTTTCATTCTGCATTATGTGTTAGAGACTTATTCATACCAATACGTACTGCCCCGGTCCATCCATTTAACTGCCGTGTGGTATTCCCTTGTAGGAATGAACTACCATGTGTCTCTCCTTCCTCTCCTGCGTTTTTCGAGAGTGCTGCTCTCCAGTTCACACCCAGATGTTGGATTGCTGATTTGAGGGGTACCTTTTTACTAGAAACTGCCAAATTGCTCTCCAAAGGGGCTATACGTGGTCTTGTGAGCCGTTTTGAAAAACACTTCCATGCTCCCCACCGCCTGGTAAATTCTCAAGTTGCTCATGGTGGTGTTGAAAGCTCCACTCTGTAAGACTCCAGTCTACCTTTAGATTTTCATTTACATTACCAGCTTTGTTTCTTAATGTAAAAGCAGGGATAAATTCCATGACAGAAATGTTGTAAGATCAGTGAATTAATCTGTGGCCCACAATGAACACAAAAAACGATAGTTTCCTTTCCTTCCTTTCTTTCCACGTAGTAGCCACTTGTTGGTCCTTCCTCTGGAGTTATGCAGAATAATCCAGAAGAGCTAGGGGGAGGATGTTAAAGCCACGGCTAGGACACTTTCTTGATTCCTGATGGATGTCATCTTGGCAGGTCATCTTATTGGTGCAGCTCCCTGGGGTCTTGGATCAAATTCTCATCTGTGTCATATGTGCATTTGATCAGCTGCTGTCTCTGTCCTCATCCCAACTCTAAGACAACCCAGAACAGATGGGGCTAAGCGCAGGAGCCTCTGTATACGCAGACCTAGATGCATGGTTAATACTCGCTGTGGCGACTCAGTGAGTGGCTGAATCTAAGTTCCAAGAAAGGGTTCAGTGGTCAGACTGCCCTGTTTGAGTCCTGCCACCCACTCATCTGCCATGTGGCCTTGGGCAAGTTGGTGAACCCCTCAAGCAAGCCTCATCGTTCTCATCTGTACAGTGAGAATGTTAATGCCCTTTTCAACCGGCGGCTGTGAGGATCAAAGGGACACGTCAAGTGCTAGCCCAGGCTCAATGCCCGTTTGCTGTCATTAGTGACATCCTCATGCTCCAGAGGCAGGCTGGCTCGGTGCAAACCAAAGTGTGCTGCAGTGAGGCTGCTCACGTGCTGCCTGGCTAGAGCTAGAGAGAGCCATGGGCAGGGACGGCCAGGATGGGGCCGGGGGTAGCAAGCAGCTGGAAGACAAGGCACACAGCCTCAGGGGGCGAAAGCAGGGTGGGAGGAAGCCTGGAGCCACACTGGTCCCAGGGCAGACTTCTGCTATCAACCAGCCTGTGAGTTTTTCCTGAGTTTTGTTGTTTTTTTTTTTTCTATGAGAACCTTGAGGTTCATCTAAACATTATTTCAGAACATACACAATTTATTGAATAATAGGGTTTTATTTATGGCATTCTTGCACACATGTAAGGAAATCTCTTCCTTGTGCCAGGCTGTGTTTCCAGTTCTGCAATGGTGGTTTCTCCTTAGCCCCATCCTTCCCCATTCCAGATTAGGGAGGAGACACACCCTGACTTGGTCTCTAGGTCTTCTGTTGCCCTTAGCCCCTTGTCCCCTGAGCACACTCACATGACCCTCTGTTTAGAAGAAACCGTGATTTGGGTTACCCTTAGACTCCTGTCTGTGTGAAGTGTGGGGCCTGTGGTGCTGCTGTAATGTTGGGGCCTCTCTCTCTAATCTCACAAAAGCTTTCTGCTGTCCTTCACTTCCGATCCTATCAAGCCTCCAAGTCTCCTCCGACTCTGTTTTTTTTTTTTAAAAGATGACCAGTAAGGGGATCTCAACCCTTGACTTGGTGTTCTCAGCACCACGCTCAGCCAGTGAGCAAACCGGCCTTCCATATATAGGATCCGAACCTGTGGCCTTGGTGTTATCAGCACCGCACTCTCCCGAGTGAGCCACAGGCCGGCCCTCCTCCGACTCTGTTTTTAAAATATTTTGATAAGCCTGCTTTTCCTAGGGCACCTTTGCCATCAGCTCCATTTTTCTCGCCGTTTTTGCTTAGCCTTCACAAAAAGTTTAAGCAAGCAAATTGAAAGCTATAAAGCAATGGCCTAAAACAATCAGGGGAATGGAGGGTGTGAGGGTTTCTTAGATTTCCATCAGGTGGTATCTAATGAACTGGTCTGGCTGTTAGACCAGCTGTCATTACCCTCAGATGCGTCTTGTGAATGAGGAAGTTGACGTAGAGGAGCCCTCAGGGATTCAGACCTGCCTCCATCTGCAGTCCTGGGCACTCGCCCAGAGGAAAGCTGCACGGTGGGACAGGGCCCGTTCTGCAGGGAAGTACGTGGACTGTGCTGCCTGGCCTGCTCACCTTGGTCCACCCTTCCTCTTCCAAATGGAGTGGTTTTCCCTTATTTTTACAAAGAGTGAAGTTTACAATTCAGTGTTCTGAGAAGCTGTCTCAAATTTAAACTGCTTGTAGAAGTCTTATAATTATTTCAAGTGGAAAACACACTGCTGGATACTTTCACTTGTCCTGTGTGAAACCACTTGAATACATTTTGCTCTCTGCATTATCTCTGTAAGAATCTGAGTTTTCAAATGCATTTAGTGGTCAACCTTAGGTTTGTTTTCAGGCCAATTGCTTACAGTCTGGTTTGTCTGGAGTATTAAGTATCTAAAGCCTCGAGTTAAGGATCTTGTAGTGTCATAAGATTACCGAGCTGCTGTGGGGAAGCTTCGTATTAGAACATCTAAATTCATCTCAGCTCCCGGGCGTTTTTTATGAGGCTTTCTTAATTTCTTGAAGTAATCGGTTATCACTGAGCTCTAATGTTAGTAATCTGATGCAATCTGCTAAAGTACATAAAGACCAGTAATTTTAGTAAAATTCCTCCAACAATGGTATTTAAGACCCACCCTAATGAGGCATTTATCCTTGAAGCATTTTCTTATCCATCACCTCCTTACTTCACAAAACAGATTTTAAAATATGTTGGGTCATTTGGAATTCCCGAGCAGCTCTGGAAAGCTGGGTGGCTGGTGCCGTTGCTACACAGCACGTCCGACACCACCACCCTTAGCTGCTTGCGCTTGAGAAAGGCAAGTAAGGTCCTTCCCTGCTAAACCGGGGGCGAGCTGGTGGAGAGCGCTCCCCCTCTCCCTGCTGGAATGCCCGAGCTGTCGTTCTTATCGAAGAGCTCCTGGCCCTCATCTCTAGCTTTGCCCATTTCAGAAAGTTCTTATGCATACATCCACAGACTTGTTTTAATCCACTTGGCACCGACTGGAGAAGGGAAGCAAGTGCCTGCTGTCAGCAGGCGTCACTCTGGCAGGCTCTCCGCTTACGCTTCCCACCGCATCTAGTGGTCTCCTCTGCCCTCCCGAGTCTCTGCCTACAAACAGGTTCCCGAGTGTTGCTGGAAACGGATTAAATTAAGCTCTGGCTTCTTTGTTAACCCGCACTTTCCAGCTCAGCTGGTACAGCTCATTTTACTTTTGCTCTTTACTTTCCCAAGTCCTTACGATGCCTCCCTCCATTTCCTTTTCACGGATATTAGTGTTTCTGCGACTGTGACAGTGACTTGCTTATATCTACACAGTATCACAGCTTTCCAAAGTCAGAGAACTTAAGAAATTTCCTCAGTTGGTAAGTCATGATTTCAAAGGAGATACTCAGGAGATCCCATTTACTAGACAGAGAAACTGAGGCACTGACAAGAATCATGTCTCTCTGAATTAGAACCTCAGTACTGTTGACCTAAAAAAGAAACTGAGGCCAAATATATAATGTAGAGTTTATTTGGGATTAGAATATTGCAATGGTAGTCCACATGCCACAGTAAACCACGTGCGTATTCAGGAGGTAAAGGAAGACAAGGGGTTTTAAAGGAAAAGTGGTGGAGGATTACATAATAGTTTAGAATCATTATCCATCACTACTAGGATCCATAACAAGGGTGGAACCAGCCTAAGGTTGGACAGACAATAGCTGGGCAGCTGTCCTCACGGAAGTATTTTTTGTGTAAGGTCGTGATGGCTTTTGTGCAAGATTGTGGTTTTCAAAGTCCTTTGTGATCATTTTTGTTATCAGGTGTTCATGCGTGAGAACCTCCCTTCATGGCCTTCCCCAGCTCTACTTGTCAGGCTTTTTTTTTCTAACACAAGCGACTCCATTT
>NW_007729738.1:209542-210036 GCF_000696425.1 Galeopterus variegatus | reverse complement strand
GGCCCCAGACTTGTTTTTAAACAAGTTAACAGATCAAGCTTTATCGTGACTGAGATGTGTTGTTTGCTAGTTTGTGTATGTATAGGTTGATTTGCGAATGAATGGGTCTTACCTATGTACTGTTTCCTGGGTAAAGAAATGCTTTTGCCAGCATTGGCTGAGGTTGGCCATTGACCATTTGTTTCTCACTCAGATGGAATGTGGACGTTTGCTTTGTATTCCTTCCTGGCTGGGAAGTGGTGCGTCACCAATACCTCCTTGAAATTGTGATTCATATGCCCATTTGCAGCTGGGCCTGTAAGGCTGCATTCCCTGGAAAAGAGAAGAAACAGTACCCCATGCCCGAGCTCCCTGCCACTCACGCAGACCAGAGCGCATTGCTTTGGTTCACGAGAAGCAGTCATTTTCAGGGGCCGGCCCGGTGGCGCTTCCACCGAGGGTTCGGATCCCACGTACAGACTGGCCGCTCACTGGCTGAGCAAGGTGCGGGAGCA
>NW_007729738.1:208593-209320 GCF_000696425.1 Galeopterus variegatus | reverse complement strand
GAGGGTTGCGATCCGTTGCCGGCCACGAAAAAAGACAAAAAGGAAAAAAAAAAAAAAAGAAGCAGTCATTTTCCTGAAATAATCATATAATGTACACACACTATCTGATCACTAAGATGTTGCTACTTGGATAAACTAACCCCTAAGCCAAGGCAGCACCGTAAATCTTACAAAACCATCCCAGAGTTGACCTCGGGATAGGGCTTCATAGATAGCATTACCTTTAAGGAGCTCCACGTGGAATTTCAGGACTGTGGGGCGCTTGCGCTTGGCAGAGCCGCTGATTCAGGTGAAGCAGGAGGAGAAGGCAGCTACTCTGCCAGGGAGACTGAGGCCAGACTAGGGATTAGATCACAGTGGTGACCGTGCACCTGTGTTCCAGGTAGGGTAAGAGAGGGTTCTCCCTTTGTGATTAGACAAGAGAAGGGAAGGGAGAGGGATGAGACCGTGGATTCCAGGATGCTGTCACGGCCCTCCTTCCCTTCCCTCTGTGTGCCCTGTCGAGCTCAGTGTCAACCCAGGGACCCTGAGTGCTCAGAAGATCCAGGCAGTCCAGCCTGTGCCTCCTCAGAAATAAGCTTCTCCTGCAGGGCCCCAAGGGGCAGAGTCAGAACGACCTGGGCAGAAAGGGGCTGCGCAAAGTTTAAAGGCCAGCCTCCTGACTCGGTCAGGCTGTCACTGTGGATTTGTCACTTCTCTGGGCCTCAGTTTTCACACCAGGAAAGTA
>NW_007729738.1:205577-208561 GCF_000696425.1 Galeopterus variegatus | reverse complement strand
CTTCCCTCTGTGTGCCCTGTCGAGCTCAGTGTCAACCCAGGGACCCTGAGTGCTCAGAAGACCCAGGCAGTCCAGCCTGTGCCTCCTCAGAAATAAGCTTCTCCTGCAGGGCCCCAAGGGGCAGAGTCAGAACAACCTGGGCAGAAAGGGGCTGCGCAAAGTTTAAAGGCCAGCCTCCTGACTCAGTCAGGCTGTCACTGTGGATTTGTCACTTCTCTGGGCCTCAGTTTTCACACCAGGAAAGTATATATAATAAAGCGAATCCACACCCAGTCATTGTGAGAGTTAGGATGTAAAGTGCTGTGTAATTGCAAGGTGGGTTCCTTAATGGTTTCATAATAAGGGGACATCGTAGAAACGGTCCCAAGTGCAAGCTGGCGGGAGTAGTATCTTCTCAGCAGCACATTCCAAGAGGAAGACAGTGCCGTTCGTTAGAAAAGGCTCTGAATCAATCTGGAGCCTGCCTCTCAGTCTGCTGGTTCTGGCCTGCCTTTGGGAGACCACCTGGAATAAGTCGAATCCCGTTTTCTTAAGACAGCTTATCCGAAGTGACACAGTCTAGTGATGGCAGGTGGTGCTGACTGTGCTAAATAGAGTCTAGAGAGATAGCCGCTGTCCTCTGCAGCAGCCCTACGCAGACGCAGCCCTGGGGCAGGCAGGGCCCAGTTCTCAGTCCCCTGGCCCAGGAATTTGAGCCTTCATATCTCATGGAAACTCACTCAGATAAATCATTTCAAAGACTGGGACATCCAGAATGACTAGAAATTAGTTTGAAATGAAATCAGGGTCCTCAGGTTTGCAGAACAGAGCTTTCTCTTCTTGTTGGCAAGTTTAGAGGAGCCAAATTACAGTCATTAGGTTGTTGGGTAGGCAAGGAATCAAAGAAAGGATTGGCTAGGTGATCTCCAGGAACATTGTCACCAAGGGGTGACGGATGGCCTGGGGCTCCACCCCAGACTGTGCCAGCACTTGGCTGCCACCTTCCTCCAGGGCTTCTCCTTTCCCTTTCTTAGTCCCATAGCCGGCCAGCTCCCTGCTTTCTTCAGTTAATTCTGCCATCAGGGGGAAGTCTGGTCTGCTTTGTGTTGCTCTTTATAATTTAACCTGCAGAGGACAAGGTAATATCTGAAGGAAGTCTTGGCGGGGAGTGGGCAGGGGCACTGCACACTTCCCCATCGCCGTGCGTGATTATACACAGCCTTGTGACATCTCATATATGCTATTATTTTGTTTTTAATCTTTTTTATATGTTTGAAAACTTTTACATAATTGTAGATTAACATGCAGTTGTTAGAAATAATACGGAAAAATCCCGTATACCCTTTACCCACATCCATGCAATGGTAAGTGACATCTTGCAAAACTATAGTATATCACAACCAAGATATTAACACTGAAACATTCAAGATCCAGAACATTTCCATCACCACAGGATCCCTCATAGGAGGATCCTTTTGTAGCCACTCCCACTTGCCTCCCACCAATTTCCTCCTTAACCCTTGGCAGCCACTGATCTGCTCTCCACTTCTATGATTTTGTCATTTCAACAGTGTTCTATAAATGGAATCATATGGCATGTAACCACTGAGGACTGGCTTTTTTCACACGACATAATTCTCTGAAGATTCATCGAGACTTGTGTATGTCAGTAGTTCATTTTCTTTTTATTTCTGAGTATTAATCTGTGGCACGGATTTACCACAGTTTGTTTAACTGTTCGCCTGTTGTTTCCAGTTTGGGACCATTATGAATAAAGCTACTATAAACATTCATAAAAGGTAAAAGGTTCAGATCCCCTTACTGGCCAGCCAAAAAAAAAATCATGAACAGATTTTTGTATGCTAATAAGTTTTCATTTCTCTGGGATAAATGCCCAGGAATGTAATTGCTGGGTTATATGTAGTTGTATGTTGAGCTTTTTAAGAAACTGCCAGACTGTTTTCCAGAACGTATTATTTTACATTTCCATCAGCAATGTGTGAGTGATCCATTTTCTCCGAATCCTGGCCAACATTTGGTGGTATCACTCTTTGTTATTTGAGCCATTTTGAGAGTCACGTAGTGATATCTCACCATGGTCTTAATGTGCGTTTATTTCCCTAATGGCTAATAATGTTAAATGTCATTTCGTGTGCTCGTTGCCATCTGTATATCCACTTTGATGAAATGTCACTTCATGTCTTTTGCCCATTTTCTAATTCGGTTGTTTGGGTTTTTTAACTGTTGAATTTTGAGAATTCTTTATATATTTTAGATAACTAGACCTTTGTCAGATATTTGGTTTCCAGATATTTTTTCTAGAAATTTGATAGTTTTGCATTTAAGTCCATGATCCATTTTGAGTTCATTTTTGTCGTGTAAGGTGTGAGAATTAGATTGAGGTTTATTTATTTTTTCCCTGTGGGTGTCTAATTGCTCCAGCACCGTTTGTTGAAAAGGCTATTCTCCCTCACTGAATTACTTTTGTACCTTTCTCAAAAATCAGTTGTGCATTTTAGTGTAGGTCTATTTTGGAGTTCTCTGTTCTGTCCCATTGACCTACTTGTCTATCCCTCTGCCAATAGCACATAATCTGATTACTGTAGCTCTATAGTAAGTCTTGAAATAAGGTAGACTGATTCCTCTTACATTGTTGGTTTGTTTTTGTTTTGTTTTGTTTTTTTTCCAAAATTGCCTTAGCCTGTTCTAGCTCCTTTGCCCTTTCCATATAGATTTTAGAATAATCTTATATATAACTACAAAAAAGTCTTGCTGGGATTTTGATAGAAATTGCTTTAAATCTGAATATCAATTTGGGGATAACTGGCATCTTAACTCTATTCATTCTTTCAATTCATGAACAAGGTATGCTTCTCGATTTATTTAGATCTTTTTTGATTTCTTTTATTAGAGTTTGGTAGTTCTTTTTTTTTTTTTCCGTGTTCGGCAACGGATCGCAACCCTCAGTGTTGCGCCCGTACTGGACCGGGACCGGCAACAGGATC
>NW_007729738.1:204852-205468 GCF_000696425.1 Galeopterus variegatus | reverse complement strand
CGGGAGCGCCACCGCGCTTCCCAAGCGGCGCACTATAGCAGTGCGCCACTGGGCCGGCCCGAGTTTGGTAGTTCTCAGTATCCAAATCCCATACATGTTTTGTTAGATTTATACATAAGTATTTCTTTTTCTTTTTTGAGCAATTGTAAATGGTAATATGCTTTTAATTTCAATGTCCATGTGTACGTTGCTAGCAAATAGAAATTGATTTCGGATGTTTGTCTTGTATCCTATGACCTTGCTGAACTTACTCATTAGTTCTAGGAAGGATTTTTGTGGGTTTTTTGGGTTGTTGTTTTTTTTAAGATTCCTTAGGATTTTCTCCATAGACAATCATATCATCTGCAGAGAGAGACAATTCTATCTCCTTGCCTTGTTCTCAATCTTAGGGGGAAAGCATCCAGTCTTTCACCACTAAGTATAAACTTAGCTGTAGGTTTTTTGTAGGTGCTTTTTACCAAGTACTTCTCTGTTCCTATTTTTCTGAGAGATTTTTGTCATGATGGGTGTTGAATTTTGTCAAATGCTTTTTCTCCATTGATTAATATGATCGTGTGATTTTTTTCCTTCATAAGCTTGTTAATGTTGAGAATTATAATAATTAAGTTTTAAATAT
>NW_007729738.1:202570-203458 GCF_000696425.1 Galeopterus variegatus | reverse complement strand
AAGGATTTCTGCACTGTATTCATGAGGGATGCTCTTGTTTGTTTCTGTTTTGCTATTGTACTGTCTTTGTCTGGTTTTGGTACCTGGGTAATACTAGCTTCATAAATGAATTAGGAAATGTTTCTTCCTCTTCTCTTTTCTGAATTGGTGTTATCCTTGAAAAGTTTGATAGAATTCTTCAGTGAAACTATATGGGCCTAGGGATTTCTTTTATGAGAGTTTTTAAATTATTAATTCAATTTCCTTAATAGTTACAAAACCATTCAAATTATCTATTTCATATTGAGAGGCTTGTGATAGTCTGTGTTTTTCATCTAAGTTGTTAAATTTATGTGTATAGAGTTGTTTGTAGTAATCCCTTTGGATCTTTTTTGATGTCTTCAGGGTCTCTATTGATATCTTCTGTTTCATTCCTGATATTGCTAATTTGTGTCTTTTATCTTTTTCTCTGTCAGTCTTGCTAGAGATTTGTCAATTTCATTGATCTTTTCAAAGAACTGGCTCTTTGCTTCATCAATTTTCTCTATTTTCTTTTTATTGATTCTGCTTTTCGCTTTTCTCTTTTTTTTTTTTTTTGGCTTCTTGAGAATTTCTGTCTTTTAATGCATTTCAAGAATGGTTATATAGTTGACCCTTGAACAACATGCATGTGAACTGCATGGTCCACTTATATGTAGATTTTTTCAATAAATGTATTGGGGGCCGGCCCCGTGGCTCACTCGGGAGAGTGCAGTGCTGGGAGCGCAGCGGTGCTCCCGCCGCGGGTTCGGATCCTATGTAGAGATGGCCGGTGCGCTCACTGGCTGAGCGCGGTGCAGGCGACACCGAGCCAAGGGTTGCGATCCCCTTACCAGTCACAAAAAATAAATAAATAAATAAATAAATAAA
>NW_007729738.1:195933-201674 GCF_000696425.1 Galeopterus variegatus | reverse complement strand
AAATAAATAAATAAATAAATAAATAAAATGTATTGGAAATTTTTTTGGAGATTCCTTTTCTCTAGCTTACTTTTATTTTCTCTAGCTTACTTTACTGTGAGAATACAGTGTATAATACATACAAAATATGTGTTACTCAATGGCTTGTTATCACTAAGGCTTCCAGCTAACGATAGGCTATTACTAGTTAAGTTTTCAGGGAGTCAAAATTATATGTGGATTTTCAGCTGCACCAGGGGTCAGCACCCCTAACTGCTCCCCCCACACCTGTGTTGTTCAAGGATCAACTGTAATTGCTCATTGAAGCATTTTTTTGATGGCTGCTTTGAAATCTATGTCAGATAATTCTAACATCTGTCATCTAGATGTCAGCATCTATTGATTGTCTCTTTGTTCAGTTTGAGATCTCCCCAGTTCTTGATACTATGAGTGATTTTTGTTTTTTTATCAAACCTGGGCATTTTGGGTGTTATGTTATGAGACTATGGATCTATTTAGACCTTCTGTTTTTACTGGTTTCTTCTGACACTGCTCTCAGGGAAGATAGGGCCTCATCCTTATTACTGCAAAGTATGAGTAGAAGCCCAGGTTCCACGCCAGGCGGACACCAGATGAGGGGGTTCTTCACTACTGCAGGGCAAGGGTAGGAGTTCTGGATCCCCACTAGGCCTCCACTTAAAGCTCCCTGTCTAGAAGGGATAGGATGCCTTGTCACTGCTCCTCACATGGCCTCCTGTGACACCACCCCACTAGGGAGAAGGAGGGACTTACTGCCAAGTGGGGTGGAGGTCCAGCCTCCCCACACGGTGTCTACTCAGACCCCAGGGTGGGGGCCTGATCACCGCCCCTCCTTACCTGGCCTTTTCTGATAGCACCACCTGGAGTGCTGGGGCCTCATCACAGCCTGGTGAGGAGAGAAGCTGAGGCTCCCGAGGCCCTTGCCGTCATGGTTGGGAGTGGAGCTACGATGTTTTCTGTGGTGTGTAGTTATTTTCTAAAGTTCTTCTGTCATGCTAGACTCCCCCTTTCCTGGTACTTTGGCTAGAGGGACCAGGCTTTTGGAGGACTTTTTTTTGTCTTCACCATGGACATTTCTGGATTGCTGGCTTCTTCAGCCCCAAATCTGGCATAAAAGAAAACCCAGGGAACTCACCATCTGTCATTCCCTGGAAGGTCTCTAGCTAGTCTGTCCTCTCCTCTCCATCTTTCAGGGGCATCTTCTGTTTATTGTATATGTAGCGTGCAGTGTTTTTAGTTGTACTGAGTGGGAGGAATAGGAAAGGTGCGTCCACTTCCTCTTTCCAGAAGCAGAACAACCTTCTCTTTTTGCTGAGTCTTCTTACTTATTGACTGTAAATTACTTGAAAACACAGTGTCATATCCCACATAAGGCCTGTGCACATGAAAGTGCTTAGTAGTAATTTGTAAACTGACTGATTTGGCTGTTCACATGGTACCATGACCTCACAGAGAGAGAAGTTTTGAGAACTGCAATTAGGAGGCCTTACGAGTCTTATTGACCCTCTTCACACCTACAGCAGTGGAAGCGTGCACTAGGTGTCCAGCTTACCGAGGAGGCTGGTTGGCATTCCCCCTGTCCTCTTCACGGGGAGGTTGTGAGCAGAGGGCAGACTGCCCCCAACACCCTTTGAGACATAAATGCACGAGTTGCTGTGACTGGGCGGAGGCCTCTTCATTCCAGGCCGCTGCACGCTCTGGGAAGCCACCCTCTAAGAGCTGGTGGCAGGGTGTCCAGAGCATTCACCCCATGTCTGTTTTGAAACAGGAGGACCAGGACACCATGGAAGCCGATCTAGACAAAGACGAGCTGATCCAACCTCAGCTTGGAGAACTCTCAGGCGAGAAACTTCTGACCACAGAATATTTGGGGGTAAGTGCCACATGAAGGGTGGGGGGGTCCTAAAATAAAAAGGATGCTTGGACCATTGATGGGCTTAGCATTTTCAATACCACATAGGGTTTAGTTTGGTTTGCTACGGTACAGTGTTTATGAGAAGGTTCGTGTTAGTGAATTTGCTCTCAGTAGCCCTGAAGTACTCTGTGGCCCTAGCTGCCTGTCACAAATAGACCTGCTAGTGTACAGAAGAGGCATGGGGGGAAATACAAGTAGAGGGCCCATGCCAGAAGCCTTCGTAGTATCTGAAGGGATGCCCGTCCTTAGTAATAATATCTGCCCTCGGCTTTTGAATGTCCGTGTGCCTTACCTGTTGGAAGGGAAGACTAGTAGATCTGAAGGTCGTCAGCACAGAGGTGGTGGCTGAAACCAGCAGAGCACATGAGGTTGCCCACTGAAGCCATGTGGACAGGGAGAGTGTGGGGACTGAGGACAGAGGGGCATTTCAGCATGTCAGGAGTGGGAGGAGGAAGACAGGTCCCAAGAAGGAGAGAGAGTGAAGTGTCAGAGGGTCCTGAGGACAGCCCGAAGAGTGCAGCATCACGTGAACAGGACGCGGTGCTGTGGGATGGACCCGGCAGTCAGCCCAGGCATCTGAGAGCCTAAGGAGGCCCTGTCTGTGATGGGACCGTGATCTCACCTCCGAGAGCTCCCAGGGGCTCTCGTGCTCAGACGGCTCCGGGAGCCACTGAATAGCCTGCCAGCTAAATAGGGACGGGTGTGAGTCGGGAGGGAGCTGCCCAGCAGAGGACGGCAGGGCTCTGGTCACAGAGCAGGTGGATGGGCAGGTGGGATGCTGGCGTGTAAGGTTTTGGAAGGGAGGAGCAATTGCAAGGGATGAGGATGGATCCAGACTAAAGCCCCATGTTGGACGGCTGAGCACATAAGGATAAAGGTCACTGTCATCAAAAGGGGTTCCTGGAACTTTGAAGCTATGGTTGACTGGACCAGTTACATGGACCCGGAAATCTCCTCGAATTAGGCAGGTTGGTGTGGGAGAGGAAGGCTGGAGTCAGTCTCTCAACAATCGACCAGCAAAGCCAGAGGCTTGGGATAGAGAAAGAGGGGTGCACAGATGGCTTGAGCCTTTATGGGAGCGGGCAGAAGCAGAAAGTGCCTGTCCATTCCCATCACCAACCCCACCCAGGCCCTTGTCACCTCACCCTAGTTACCTGGCTCCCAGGGGCTCTGGGCTGGAGTGCAGTGCGTGCTGCTGGAACTGAGGTTGGGGAGATAGCCACCGGCTAGGTTGTGGGGCATGGTAGGTCACAGCAAGGGTTTTGGATTTTACTCTACCTGAGCTGGGAAACCACTGGAGGTTGAGAGCAGGGGAGTGACTCGGTTTGACTTACGTTTTAATATATCCACTTATATTTTCCCTCTGGCTGCCTTGTGGAGAATAGACTGTAGGGGTGAGAGTGAAGGAAGGGAGACAGAGATGACTGAAGGAGGCTGGGGTGGGTCATGGCCAAGGCCTGCTGGGCAGCACCCCACCACTGTCCTTAGAAGCTCTCAAACATCACAGGAATCTAATCTGCGGAGGCTCTGTTTACATTAGGTCTAGTGCGGAGGTGCTTGGGACAGGTCAGAAGTGAGGCCAGCCAAGGTTCCAGGTTGTTGATGGAAGCCCTAAGCCATGACTAGGCCTTTGTTTCCTTGGAAGAACGCTGGCTTTGTCAGAGAGACTGTGCTGCATTTGATAGGACAGGCGTTTTTAAAGCGTCTGCAAGATGCTCCTGCTTTGTGGGGGGGGGCGACGAGGAAAACAGAGGCAGCACATTGGTGGTGGGGCTTCTTTGGAGGCTCCGGTGCATGTGTACCCTGACCCTGCAGTCCCACAGACACAGCCACACAAGCATGTAGATGTCAACAAGGATGTTCATTGTGGCCTTGAGGGACATAAACCCAAGTGCAGCCCCCAGTCCGTCATTTATAGCGCCTCTGCGCAGAGAGATGCTGGGTGAGAGCTTACATTGATACGGCAAAGATTTTTAACATCAACAAAGCAAGATGCAGTATGTACTGGGACTACTAATTTAATCCTTCAAATCGGTGACACACGAAGCGACAGAGCTTTCAAATCCATCAGTAACCCTGGTTTAAGGCATCTGGAAATGGTACCATTTTACCATAATAAGCAGTTATAAATCTCTTTAATGTATACACGGGTGCTTCAAAAAGTTCATGGAAAGATTCGTATTTTCATTCTATTTTTTAATGAACTTTTTGAAGTCACCTCATACACACTGTCCTTTTACCAAAAGGAAATTTTTCTAGTCCAGCAGCAAAGAAGCAGCACCCACGCTTGCTGTCTTGCGGGTGCCGGTCACCGCCGGGAGGTGACATGGGAAGTGACAGTGAAGTACAGGAAGAGCATGGAGGCCTTCACAGAAGGACGCGTGTCATCTTTTGTTTGTTTTTCTTGTATTATCTTTTAATTCCATTTTTCCATGGACATTTTGAAGTACCCTGATATTATATACATGTGAAGACCAGTGCATTTATTTTCTGTGGCTGCAGGAAAAAAAAGTACCACAAACTAGGTTGCTTAAAACAACAGAAATGTATTCTCTCACAGTTTTGGAAGGCAGAAGTCCAAAACCAAGGGAACAGTGGGGCTGTGCTCCCTCTGAAGGCTCTAGGGGAGAATTCTTGCCTCTTCCAGCTTCTGGTAGCTCCAGGCTTTCCTTGGCTTTTGGCTGCAATGTTTTAGTCTCTGCCTCTGTTTCCACATGGCCTTTTCTCTCTGTAGTCTCCACTTTTGTCTCTCTCTTTTTTTTTTTTTTAACTTTTTGTCTTTTTTCGTGACCAGTAACGGGATCGCAACCCTCAGTGTTGCGCCCGTACCGCGACTGGCAACGGAATCGCAACCCTTGGTGTCGCGCCCGCACCACACTCAACCAGTGAGCGGACCGGTCTCTATATGGGATCCGAACCCTCAGCGGGAGCACCACTGAGCTCCCAAGCGCCGCACTCTACCAACTGCGCCACCGGGCCGGCCCACTTTTGTCTCTTATAAAGACTATTGTCATGGGGTTTGGGGCCCATCTGTATAATCTAGGGTGATCCCTTCATCTCAAGGATCCTTAGCTTAATTAAATCTGCAAAGACTCTTTTTCCAAATAAGGTCATATGCACAGGTTCCAGAGGTTGGGACATGGTATATCTTTTGGGGGCCACCATTAAATCCACCGTACCTGGTCACCATAGGATCTCATACTGTACATGGCTTGAAGTTTTACTGGAAAACTTAATGTGGAGCAGCAATCCCTGAGGTCATCTGTACAATCCCAGGGCTGCTTTTGTGCATCCACCACAGCCACTACAGCCACCCAGTCTGAGATGTGAAATGGCCTTCCTGCCAGCCTGTGCACACTGCACCAAGGAACCCAAAAGAGGGGTCCCCCTTGCTGTGCCTTTGCTCTCGTGGTGCACAAAGGGACTTTAAATCCACTTCTTTGTAACTGGGTATGCCAAGCGGGAACCTAACCAAAAGGGAAGATATTTCTCTGGGGAGCATGTGCCCAAACATGATTCAGTCCTCTCCTTCGGATGTGCTAGGTATATTGCAGATTTTTCAAGATGAGTCTAAAGGTGTTGGCTTGTTGAAACGTTCTGTCAGAAAATTATATTAGGCCGGCCCGTGGCTCACTCGGGAGAGTGCGGTGCTGATAACACCAAGGCCATGGGTTCGGATCCTATATAGGAATGGCCGGTTCGCTCGCTGGGAGAGCGTGGTGCTGACAACACCAAGTCAAGGGTTAAGATCCCCTTACCGGTCATCTTTTAAAAAAAAAAAAAAAAAGAAAAAAAAATTATATTCAAA
>NW_007729738.1:191764-195883 GCF_000696425.1 Galeopterus variegatus | reverse complement strand
TCCCACATACAGACCGGTTCCCGCTCACTGGCTGAGCGAGGTGCGGGCGCAACACCGAGGGTTGCGATCCCGTTGCCGGTCAGGTCCGGTACGGGCGTGACACTGAGGGTTGTGATCCGTTGCCGGACACGAAAAAAGACAAAAAGGAAAAAAAAAAGAAAATTATATTCAAAGGGGCCAGCCGGTGGCTCACCTAGGAGAGTGTGGTGCTAATAACACCAGGGCCACGGGTTTGGATCCCTATATAGGGATGGCCAGTTAGCTCACTTGGGAGAGCGTGATGCTGACAACACCAAACCAAGGGTTAAGATCCCCTTACCAGTTATCTTTTTTAAAAAAAAAGAAAATTATATTCAAAAAGTTTTTATTGAACCTGTGCCATTTGCCTAACACGCAGCAGAGTGCCAAAGAAGTTTAAGACACAGCTGTTACCTCCAAGAAGTTTACACAAGAAGATACAAAACAGATAAAACTGTTCTTACTGAGTGCTGTAGATAACAGCTAGGAGCAGTCAGTGGGTGGATTGGAGGCAGAGCTAGTCCCAGGCCACAGGATACAAGTTAAAAAGAGTCTAGACCCTGCTGCAGACCTCCTGCCCCTAATCCCAGGAATCAGTTATTGTGCACACCAATAATTTGAAAACCAACCAGTAGCTTGTGGGGGAGGATGGAGGTGCAGCTAGGGTGGCCCACCAGGGTGTTCAGGGATGGGAAGGGGCTGTCCCCAGGATTCCTGGACCCAGTAGCTGGCCCTTTGCCAGGCATTTGCAGCCACCCCCTTCCCTGCAGGGCCATACTGCTAGGCCCCACACTCCAAGACTAAGCACACAGCTGGTCTGCCCTACAGAGCCCAGGCCATGCAAAATGCTGATGACCACAGAGAGCTCAGAAAGATAGTGACAGGAGAACAATCACTCCTCCTAAGCTTGCAGGAAGGTGGTGGTGGTCACGTTGAGTGTGTTGTTCACTGTTAATTCTGGTGAAGTGGCGTGCCATGTTGTTCTTTAGGCTGTGAACACCAGCCATTCAAGACTGATGAGTCTCCTCATGCCTCTCCTGCCTTCAGTATTTGTGAATTTTTTAGTATCATCCTAAAAAGAATGCCCTAATTTAAATAGCTTCACTACCCATGTTAAAGGGATATAGATATTTATGACAGAATCATAGAATCCCAGTTTTTTGTTTTTATTGTAAAGTTACCCTTAACAACAGTACCAGGCACGTCTGTTTCATTTTGTTTTGTTTTTGGCAGCTGGCTGGTACAGGGATCTCATGTCTTTAGGCCCAACCCTGTGCTGACTGCTTCACACGTCTGATTCCATTTAATTTAATCCTCCCAAGAAGTTTACAGGGCAAATTCTGCTCCTACCTGCATTTTATAAATGAGGAAATCAAGGCTGAGAAAGGCTGGGTACCTTTTCCAGTCCACTTACTCTTCACCACTAAGCTGTGCTGCCTTCCAGAAGAGCTGTTGATTTTCAGGTGAATTGTTTTCTGTGCTTGAAAGTTGAAAGAGCTCCCAGCTGTGGGAGGCATTTGTAATTACTATATGATGGACTTTGTAAACACAGACTCAATTTGGGGAGTTCCTGTCTTGAATGCAAATTGCTCCCTTTCTACACCTTCTTTCCCCCTCTGCAAGTGAGGACCCAAATTCATTTTGTTTCCCTAAGATTCATCTAAAGCCTTGTGAAAGTGCAGGTGCCCGGCTGCACCTCCAGAGATCTGAGAGTCTGTGGCGGTGACCCCAGGGCTCTGTCTGCATTTTTGTTATACCCTTCAGTGGCTTGCAGTGGAGTCGGAGTCAGGGCCATGGAAACTCTGTCCACTTGGACAGAAGCCAGGTATTAATGGATCCTCAGCCAGCCTGTCCCCAAGGCTGGGATCAAGCGGGGGCGTGCACCTGGAGATGGGAGGGCCCATGGAGAAGCACCAGGCAGCCTGAGGCTGGCTCTGAGGCTCCTGCACATCTCTGCTCACAGTGAAAACCAAAACCAGAGAAACAAAGCCTCGATTTCCAATTGTTACTTTTAGATTTTTATTTTTTTCTTTTTTCAAATTTGTCTCCACTTCAGGGTGTTTCCAAATCACTTTTCAGTCAATTATTCCTGCTCTGCCTACCTATAATGGTTGAAGACTCAGTGCCGTCTGTGTGTTTGGGGATTAGTTGGAACTAACTAAAAGTCCATATTCCTGTGCCTGCAAACACAACCAAACAAGCAAAGAAAGAATCCCAAACCCCAAAATATTCAGTATTCTTTTCTTTTTTACTTGTTTCTCTTATTCTTTTTTCTAATTACAAATGAAATGTATGCTTATTTCTGAAAAATCCAAAGTAAACAGAACATAAAGAACAGCCGTAGTTCTACCCATACGGAGGTAATCTCTGTTATCTCTACTGTCCTTACTTTATCGGTTAGGATTACGCTCAGCTGCAGACAGCAGAGTCCTGCCTTATCAGTTCCACCAAAAATCCTGGGGGGCTGTTAGACCCCAGGCTCTTTTCATCTCTTTTCTTCACCCTGCCTGCAGATCCAGGCTTTGTGGGGCCTCCAGTTTACAAAGATTTTGGAGGCCTCCTTTAAAATAAAGGAATACTAAATTAGGTATCAAAGTGAATACTTAAAATGAGAAAATAAATCATTGTCAAAATTCAAATTTTTAAAATCAACAGATACCACAAACAAAATCAGAAAAATAATGTTTGTACTAACTAGCTGCTTCGCACACCTCATAGTTTTTGTATATTTTTTGTTTTATGCCCTTTGATCACCTCTACAGATGACGGATTTGTAATATTTTTGTCTACATGTATGACCAGTTTGTAATATTTCTAACAAGAGAGAAAAGAAGATTAATCAATCCTTCCAATAATATATTCGATCAGATTTTGTTTCTTTTCTTTTTTTTGGCGGCTGGCTGGTAAGGGGATCTGAACCCTTGACTTCGGTGTTATAGCACCATGCTCTAACCAACTGAGCTAGAGCTAACCAGCCAGCTGAATTTTGTTATTAATAGATTAGGCAATTTTCTTTCAGCCTCACATTTAGCCTTTGGTAATGCTATATAAATGCTTAGGATTATTAAATTTGAGAAAACCTTTGTTAAGTTTCTTTCATAAATACCCTGTGCATGGAGGCAAAATTTTACTTCTACCCTCTTAGGGGTTTGGGCTGAGCCTGAGGATTCAATTGATGTAAAACAGATTAACAGGAGAAAAGCATACAAATTTACCTAAGTTTTATTTCCTTCGGATTCAATTGATGTAAAACAGATTAACAGGAGAAAAGCATACAAATTTACCTAAGTTTTATGTGACATGGGAGCTCTCATAAGGAAATGAAGACCCAAAGAACTGGCAACACCTAAATACTTTTATAACAGGTTGAACAAAGAGAGAGGCAGTTGTAGAGAGGAAACCCAGTTATGTGGCGAGGCTGAAGGAAGTTAAAAATTATCTTACCAAGGTCTGTTTGTACAGAATTCTCTTGGCTATGACTTCCTGTTGAAGAATGTTGCTTTTCTCCTGGTACAGGGAGAGCATCTTGCACATGGGGGTCTTTATCTCTTGTTTTCGGGAGGAACAGGAGAAGAGTAGAATGCCCTTCTTGCAGCAGCTCTGGTTCAAGTGCCTGAGCTCAAAGTAATCCTCACACTCCTCAGCACGAAGCCAAAGAAAAAAAAGTCCGTATGCCAAAGTGGCATATTTTGGAATAGCATATTCTGCCACCCTTCAACTGTTAAGACTTGGGGGTGTTTCAGGTTTTCTTGCACACTGATTATTCACAAGTACTGTGACAGCATAGAGAATTTCTAGGCACCATTTTCCTACAGCAGGACAGCTAGCAGTCATTTGACTACACGTGGAGGACACTGTGAGTCATATAAATTTTTCACACTTAAACCAAATTAATGTAACCTCAACTCAGTGTCTCCTTAGCTGTGTTGCAAATTGCCTTTGACCATTCCAGCCCCAAGTGATATGAGGACAAATGTAGCGAGGGAGGTCCAAGTAGACGGACACAGCAGTATTAAGTGATTGCAGTTAAAATATGGTACTTTTAGGGCCAGCCCGGTGGCGCACTGGATAGTGTGCCGCTTGGGAAGCACGGCGGCGCTC
>NW_007729738.1:176384-190264 GCF_000696425.1 Galeopterus variegatus | reverse complement strand
TGTGTATACACTGTATATATGGATATGTATATACGTAGACACACACACACACACACACACACATATATATATATAGTATACCTACATTCCTGACAAAAATCCATACCGCTTTATAACATGTCTTCATTTCTTTAAGTGATTCACAAATACTCAAAACCAGTAAATGAGAAATGTATTTTTTTTACCTAAATTGATATGTGTTGGCCAACTTTTTGTGTGTGTGTCTTTTTTTCTTTGTGTTGGCCAAATTTTACTACTGATAAATTGCATTCATCTAAATCATATGCTATATTCAGCTAAATTATATGCTGCATTTTTTTTTTTCTTTTTAAAAGATGACCGGTAAGGGGATCTTAACCCTTGACTTGATGTTGTCAGCACCACGCTCACCCATTGAGCAAACCGGCCATCCCTATATGGGATCCGAACCCGTGGCCTTGGTATTATCAGCACCGCACTCTCCCGAGTGAGCCACGGGCCGGCCCTGCTGCATTTTTTTTATTGTGGTTAAATATGCTGCATTTTATAGTAGCAGAACCTTCTTTTAAACAAAATCTCCATCTGTAGCACAGATGAAAGCTGAGTTCCTCTGGAGGAGGAGAGGTGGGTGCCAGCAATCCTTTCTGTCCTCTCTCCCTCAACCCCTGACGCACTGCTGCAAAACTCTGTATAAACAGCTCTGCCTCAGCAGGTTGTTAGATGAGATACCCTTTAAGATCCTTCCAGCCTAAAAAGGCCCTGTGGCAACTGAGGGGTCCAGAGAGGGCCCGGTGGCTCACCCTGCAAGCACAGCAGTGGGAAGGGGAAGGACAGCCCCGCAAAAAATGGACTAGGGAGTGTCAGGCATACCGCTGGGCCCTGCACACTGACCCCACTCCTCCTAGGGCCTATCCTCCAGACAGGGCTGACCCGCACGCCGGACTCAGTTTCCCCATCCACTAGAGAGGAAAAATAGCACTCACTTAAATTATTTCCCGGGGCTCTAAAGTTTTAAGGAGATGGTATAGCTGACAGTTCTCGATCATCTCAAACATTCTCAAATATAAGTGACATGGGAGATTGGGAAGAAGCCGTGGAAAGGGAGTGGAAAACACCTGAACATGTGGAATCCTAATACCGGGCAGCCAGGGCCAAATCCGTATCCCCCCAATGTCAGGTATCCCGGAGGTCCCAATCCTGCCCATCCACCTCCTTTCAATCCAGCCTTTCCTCCAGGCCCTTTTCCCACTCCCCCAGGAGCTCCCCAGGGGATCCAGCTTTTCCCCCAGGTGGGCCCCCTCATCCTGTGCCACAGCCAGGGTATCCAGGATGCCAACCCTCAGGTCCCTACCCTCCTCCACATCCACCACCTGCCCCTGGCATGCCTCCTGTTAATCCCTTGGCTCCTGGCATGGTAGCACCAGGAATGGTGATGGACAAGAAGATGAGGAAGAAAATGAAGAAAGCCCATAAAAAGATGCACACACAGCACAAGCATGGCAAGCATTCCTCCTCCTCCCACTCCTCCTCTTCCAGCAGTGACTGACTGAATACAGGACCTGGACCCTTCCCTCAAGTCTCACCAGTTCTGCTCTTCCCATCAGGCTCCAGATGTCATGTTGCACTGGGGGGAACTAGCCCTTGTTCCCCCAGTCCTCACTCCCACCTGAGCCTTACCCTGCTGTTCAGTCCTGGCTGGCTAGGGAAAATGGGAAGAGGATTGCCACCGGCTAGCAAAGGTCGTCTTATGGCTTCTTGGATAGATCTTACAGATGATGAGCTTAGCAGAGGAGCTGTTTTTGAAGATGATGAAATTTTGAGCTAAATGCTGAAGTTTAAAATCTGTAAGATGTGATTTTTTTACTTCCTTTTGTAATAATTGTGGTTTGGGGGTTTTGTGGGAATTTATTTATGAAGAAAAACCGGTGCCTCTTTTGTAATGGTGGCACACTTAGGTGATTTAGTGGCAAATACATTTCGAGCAGGCGGTTTTTTTGGCACCACGCTCTAACCGAGTGACCGGCCACCGGCCAGCACACCTTCTATTGGTTGCACTAACTGTGAGGCTGCTGGCAAGTAGAGACAATTTGGTTGATGAACTTTGATTTCCATTTTGGAACCTAGGCTCTACTCAATAGCCTATCTCAGGTCCTACTCTCATTCTCCAACTCTTGAGTCCCAATAAAGCTACTTCTTCTGGGGGGGGGGAATATATATATATATATATGTATATGTATATATATAAAGTGACATGTTCTCATCCTCTGGGAAGGCATTGAGAGGGGTGAGCTTGGGATGACGGTGGGGAGGTGACGGCGGCAGAGGGCTAGCAAAGACTCAAAAGAACCCTCATACTGACCGTTCCCCTTGTCCGGGAGCATAAGAATTAGCCTTTTCCATGCTCCTCTGTGGGACAGACATAATGGACATAATGGAGAGAGGAAAGAGAAGCCGTACGTGGCCCTGAGGTACCATTGCCGAGTTGCACTTAAGGGGGCTGCTCTGGCGATGAGGACGTGTCCGTTTGATCCTAGACACTACATCAGGGAAGTGTGACAGAAGAGCAGTCAGAGTAGAAGTAGTGTTCGTGATTGCAGTTAAAACATTCTAGTTAACAGATTTCACGAGATATGCAAAGGGGTAGGATCCGAACCCGTGGCCTTGGTGTCATCAGCACCACACTCTCCCGAGTGAGCCACGGGCTGGCCCGAGGATGTGTAGTTCTTATTTGCAGAGCTTAGCTATGTTCCGTTTCCTGCCCCTTCTCTCTCGCCCCGTCCTTTCCCTTCACCCTCCTTCCGTCCCCTGCCTCCTCCTTACCCACCTGCCTCCTTCCCTGGCTGGCAGCTGTCCCAGGGCACAGGGGAGGCCCCTTGGTTCCCATAGCCGTTGGCCCTTTTTTCCCCTCTCCAATACTTCAAATACTAGATAAACTTGAACAACTTTTCAGCAAAAACCAAGAAATCAAAGATGTGACTCCAAGTTTTTATTTTTTTAACTTTATATTTTGAAATAATTATAGATTCCCAGGAAGTTACAAAAGTAGTCCAGACGGGTCCCTCTTGCCCTTCCCCCCATTTCCCCCAGTGCTGTCTTGTGTCATTTATAGCAGAAATCAAAGCAGGGGAGTTGACGTTGGTACAGTCCGCAGACTTGACTCAGATTTCACCAGTGTTACAGTGATCTATTTTCTAGTGACTTTTCTTAATTATTAACATAATTATAACCACAGTATAGAAAACTTACAAAATAGAAAAGAAAAATTATTCAAAGTTCTACTATCCTATATGGCTGCTCTAATCATTTTAGTGTTTATTTCCTTCCAGTCTTTTTGTTTTAAATAAACATTTCTGTTCATAACCTATTCATTATCAGTGCAAATGGCCATATAATGTCAAGCGAATATGCCATATTTTACTTAATTATTCCCTTATTACTAGAGAGATTATTCCAGTTTTATTCTATAAAAATTTTATAACAACCTTGTTTATTTAACGTTTTCCATATTTTGGATTCTTTCACTAGGATTTATATCCAAGGATATGAAGATTTTTACAGTTCTTGAAATAAAGTGCCAAATTGCTTTCCAAAAGAGTTGTCTCAAATTTCAGTGCCACTAATATTTTAATCTAGTGCCAGCAGTGGGTCGGCTCTTTAAGTTGATGCTCATATAATAATTTTACCTTTTTTGTAAAGTCATGGTTTCTAATTAATAAAGTTGATCCCTTTTCCTTCTATTTACTGGTAATACTTTCTATTTTGTGACATGAGTGAATTCTTTGCCCAATTATCTATTTAGTGTTTTACTTACTGATTTGTAGGAGCTTATTGAAAATTTTAACCTTGTATTAGTCCATTTCTGTTTCTTATAATAGATTCCTGAAACTGGGTGATTTATAAAGAAAACAATGTATTGCTTACAGTTTTGAAGGCTGGGAAGTCCACAGTGCAGGGAACACATCTGGTGAGGGTCTTAGTGGTGGTGACAGTGACCCAGGGGTCTCACATGGCAGAAATGGCAGAACAGAGAGAGACTCTTCATGTGCTCTCCTTTTAAAGCCCTCTGAACCCCACCCCCGGCCACCATTATTAATCCGTTCACTAGGGCAGGGTCCTACAATCTAGTCACCTCTGTAAGGCCCCACCTCTCAATTACCATAATAGGACTTCCCACCCTCTTAACACTGTCACAGTGGGGACCAAGCCTCCAACACATTAAACTTTTGGGGGGACACAATTCAATCCATAATAAACCTTTTATCTGTTAAATATGCTTTAAGTATTTTTTCCCAGTTGTTTGCCTGTTGATTTGGCTCATTTTTAATATCCTACACATGTGGAAATGTTAATTTTCTATGAAATCAAATCTGTCTTTTCTCCCTTCTCACTTTTAAAAGTCCAGTCCTCTCCAGAGATGTGATAAGTTACTATAATCAACTATTTTCTTCCTATTCCTGTGATTTTATTTTTTTAAATGTATATTGCTAAATGATATAATATGCAAACCCAAAAGGATTTCTCCCCCAAATTTTTGTTTGCCTGAGTAA
This sequence comes from Galeopterus variegatus, assembly GCF_000696425.1. Classification (NCBI taxonomy): domain Eukaryota; kingdom Metazoa; phylum Chordata; class Mammalia; order Dermoptera; family Cynocephalidae; genus Galeopterus; species Galeopterus variegatus. The sequence continues at coordinate 185,738 of NW_007729738.1, read as the reverse complement.
TCTGTGACATGATCCTTCCTCATTTATTTGCAAAGCTTCTTATCATCATAGATTAATTTATTCAATGAAGTAAGTTCTTCTTCTAGGTCAGCTCTCAAGTAGATGATTTCTTGAGTCCCATTTCCTCTTTCCTTCCACCAGATCATGACCAACACGGGCAAGACAAGGCGGAAAGGGCTGGCCAGTGTACAGTGGAGTGGGGACGAGCCCCTGTGCCGGCCTGTCACCCCCGGCGGCCACAGGAACGGGTACCCAGTGTAAGTCCAGGCTAAAGGAGATGGGAACTTATTTTCTGAAACTTCATTTTGATTAAGTGCAGTGTAAGATGTATGTTTTTAAAAATTCAAAATAAAGTGTTCATATTGAAAAGATTCATCTCTTTATTATTTATCGTTTTGGGATTTTTGGAGGCAAAGAGGTTGGGTACCCCTCCCTTCCCCCCAGGTTCCTTCTTCCAGAAGGAGAAGTGGTTGTATTACAGGATCTGCAGGACCACTTCTGAAGACGAGTGTTGGCCAGTGTAATTTCAAAGGAAAGCACCTGAAAGGAATAGCGGGTCTACCCAGAAAGGACTCCTGTCCTGTCCTTTCTGTGGCCGTCTCTCTGTAGTATGAGGCCCTTTGTTGGGATTGGGGCGTCACAGTTTAAGACTCCAAATCAGTTTATTTCAGAAGACTTGAGCGGGAACCGGTCTCCACATGGGATCCGAACCCTTGGCGGGAGCACCGCCACGCTCCCAAGTGGCGCACTCTCCAGTGTGCCACCGGGCCGGCCCATAGATTAGTTTTTAAAAAGAAAGAAAACAAAGGGAAAAAATCTTTTTTTTTTTTTTACGTTATTAAAACCCTGACTGCACAGGGATGCAACAATGACATAAGGATATTTTAATCAGAGATAAGGATGAAGGAAATCTAATAAGTATAAAATCTAACCAAAGGACCCCATTAATTCTTGGATCAGATGTTCTACTTTGTGGAGAGAAATTTGAGGACATTTTCCCTGCCCGGGAGCCCATCTGGCTCTCCCCTGATTTGTGCAGGGGGTCCCGTCAAGACCTTTGGCTGCGGCAACCTGCCAGGCAATAAGGGCACCTCATTTTCCTGAAACTATGGACGTACCCACTATAATGAAGCAGATGCCCGGTCACCAGCTCCCTCCGTCAGGTTGTGTCGCCAAACATTGTCATCACTTCGTGCCGGCTGCTGTGCTAATTGCTGGGATGCACACATGTACCAGAAGCAGTGAGCACGTGTACGAGAAGCGATGCGCACGTGTACGAGAAGTGATGCGCACGTGCAAGAAGCGATGCGCACGTGTGCGAGAAGCGATGCCTGCCCTCAGAAGCTCGCAGCGCAAGCCTCATGGCAGGGGAAAGGTCTAGTGAGAGTATGGCCTGATGGACGGCGGGGGGGTGGCCAGCAGAGCACAGGACGTTGATGTTCAGGATTTGAAGTTCCACCTCGCACCTGCAAAAACCCACCTCTACAAAGCTGATATGACTCTCCATTCACAACCAGCTCCCTCTGACAACCCAAGGTTGCCAGAAGCATAGATGAATCTAGAATCTTGGTGCTCTTGGGGACATTCTCACCATGTATATTGCACACATTCAACATACTAGTGCTTTTGGAGTCAGTGATTCCACTGTTAGGATTTTGTATTGAAAAGTAATCAGATGCTTACAGATATACACACACACATACAAGGGTATTTATTTCGGTATTATTTATAAAATCAGAAGTAATTTACATGCCCAAAGTAGGAGGCTGGACTAAATTATGACATAGCCACACAAAACAATATGGAAAATGATGTTTTAGAAGAATATGTAATGACATGGGAAGAACCTCACAACATTATCTAAGTGAAAAAGCAAATTATAAAATGACGTGAATACCCATGTCAGCCGTGTATAGTGATCCCAAGTTAGTATTTTTTAAGTGTATATTTGCATATTTAAAGAGTGAAAAGATATCAAATGTTAAGTGGTTGTGTTTAGGACTGGGGAGGACAGGTCATTCTATATATTGCATATAGTCACTTAATTTTTCATGATACACACCTACTGGTTTATAACCAAGAAAGGAAAGGTTGCAGGGAAACCTAATACATTTGCCTGCACAGCGCGGGGCCCTCCCACCCTCCTCGGCCCAGCATGGGCTGCGCCTCCCTCTCTGTTCTCCCACCCAGGCCACCCCTGTGGGGGTCTCCATGCCCTCTGCTCCCTCTGCCCAGTCACCTTCCTGCCTCCTGCCACCTTCACCAGGCCTTTCACCGTGCTCTGGCATCTCCAGCGACTTCCTGCCCCACCCTCTGCTCCCTTCACAGCCCTGCGTGGTCAGGCACGCAGAAGATCCCGCTGCCATGGTCGCCAGTGACCTTCCAGCTTCCAACCCCTGAGGATACTCAGGGCCATGTCGTGCTCGCTCTGGCAGTTGCCACCAATGACCCCCCTCCTGGTAGCTGTGCCCCCCATCCCTGTGCTGGTCCTCAGCCTCTCCCCCCTCCCCCCCATCCTGCTAAAATGCCATGTTCTGGCGGCCCTAGCTGAGGTCCTCACCCATCCTGCCTGCTCTCTGATTTCCACTGTACACTGAGGACACCCAAACCCAGTCCAGACTTGCAAGATGTGTCCTCCCAGTGCCCCCAATTCAGCTGCCTTCTGTGCCCCTGCTCCAGCGTGTGGCGTGAGTACCCCCAGTCAGCCCAGTGAGAACCCCGCCTCTCTGCCCTCTCAGCTCTGGCCTTCACCTGAGCTGTCCCCTTCTCTCCCCGCCTGGGAAGGCCACCTAACAGTTCTCCCAGGCACCATCTGTGACTGTGACCATGGGCAGAAAGAACTTTGCAGCATGGAATGTCGTTTCTTTGTCTCCTCATTTCCCTTGGGGATCAAGTCTAAATCCCTGGCCTGGCCTACAGTGTCCTTCTCAATTGACACCACCTTCCCCCAGCTGTCAGAGCTCCCCAGGACACCCTGCACCCTCTAGTCACTGACTTACAGGTCATTTTGGTGGGGGAGGGCATCATTTTTGGGTGGTGCCTTAAATCTTTCTGTAACAAGAAAGCATAAATCTTTAAATTTTTTTGCTTTTTCACCTCACTCGCAATGTTACCTCTGCTGAAAACTTTCCCTGTTCTGGCCCCTGGCAAACCCCAATTCAGAGTTCAAGACTGAATGCCCCCAACCCCCTTGGGAAACCTTTCCTGCCACCTCAGGGTGATTAAGTGTCTCCTCCTGTTTGCTCTTGGGTTGAACTGTATGAAATTGACGTTCCAGAACAGCCACTCACACAGTCCAACCCTCAGCAGGTGCATGCTTGTCCTCGTGTGCCCCACCAAGGCCTTGCTGAAGTGGGTGGACGAAGACTCCTGGAAGGGGCAAGGGCTCCACTGCTGTAGGCACACCTGCGGAGCCTTCCTCAGGGATGTGCGTCAAAGATGACCCGCGGAGCCAGCCCCATCCCTGCCTGCCACTCTGCCAGGGGCTCGCCTGGGCCCGTGGTCTCTTGCGCCTCACCCAGTCTGGCCCAGTGAGGCTCCCAACATGTGTTGCTGAATGAATGAGCCTCCGCCAGCCCTCTCTACCAGCCCATCAAGCAGTCGTTCTGCAGGCCTCCTTCAGGTGGTGTCAGAAAGCAAGTCTCTCCCCGGTCCTGTTCCTAACCCTGGTCGGGGCTGACATGACAGCGTGCTGTGTCCCCTCTGATTGGATTCATCCCTTCATTCACTGGTTGCATCTCGGGAAGAAAAAACAGATGATCTGTGCCTTAAGTTGTTTGATTTGTCTTGGTCGAAATGGTCCCCTGTGCCACCCAAAGCCCTAAGCCATACTCATGTGTTTGAAATATACGAAGCCAGAAGAAAAAACAGATGATCTGTGCCTTAAGTTGTTTGATTTGTCTTGGTCGAAATGGTCCCCCATGCCACCCAAAGCCCTAAGCCATACTCATGTGTTTGAAATATACGAAGCCATGTATCACTGAAATTCACAGGGGCTAACAGGAGTGAGGTGAGGCTACTGCTGCATGGTTTCAGCCTCCTACTTTCTGCCAATACCCTTAAAAAGATTTAATACCTGCTAATATCGGTTTAACAAAAGAATTTCAGGCACAGCCAGCTCCTGTATTTGTGATGCTACGTGGTAGCCCACAGTCAAATATCTCCCGTGCCAATACCCTTAAAAAGATTTAATACCTGCTAATATCGGTTTAACAAAAGAATTTCAGGCACGGCCAGCTCCTGTATTTGTGATGCTACGTGGTAGCCCACAGTCAAATATCTCCCGGCTCTCTGTAGTTACTGCAGTTTTTCATGTTTTCCTGCAGGCCAGACGACCATCTCCCTTCACCCCAGATGGCCCGACGTGCTAGAAACGGCTGCCTGCAGGCACTGCCAGCCACTCAGCCCGCAGTCGGCAAGGAGGGCGAGCCCAGTGCGGCAGAGGCCTGCGTCCCCTGTCCACGTAAGAGCGTTGGCAGCATGCCCGGTATGGTCTGGGGCTGTGAGGCCTAGAGTCTAAGTGAAGCAGTGGCAGGAGCTGGGAAGCCCTGTGGTCTCAGCCACCGCCTGTGTCACGGAGGCTCACGCCGGGATCACACTGCCAGGCCCGACGCCATGCTCTCCTCCAAACCCACTGCCAGGAGCACTGTCCACCGCTCATGCCTGGGAGCTACCGGGGCAAGATTTCCAACTGGGGGAAGCGGGTTTAATGGGAGCCTGTGGAATGGGAATCACAAGCTGATGTAGATCAATGACCAAGGTTTTGGTACCTCAGTTTCCAGGGCTGAGGGGGTCAGCCACGTGTCAGAAGGCTGGACCGAGTCAGAAGTGTGTGACCAGGACCACGAATGACTCTGGGATCCAAACGTGTCTTGAAGCATCTAGTTAACTAGCTTCAAAACCGGTGGACTACCAGCCAGCCATCAAAAAAAAAAATGCTGGTGGAGGATAAAAGTACAAGAGATTCGTTTTGTTTTGTTTTTTGGGCGGCTGGCTGGTACAGGGATCTGAACCCTTGACCTTGGTGTTATAACACCATGCTCTCACCAGCTGAGCTAACCACCAGCCCCAAAATATATATACTTTGAATCAGAAATGTACGAAGTTGTTTTGTTGGTTTTTTTTTTTTTTTAATTTTCAAAAGGAAATTATAAGGATTATGAGCAGGCCAGATAAGACTCTAATTTCCATTCAAATAGGAAAAACAGCTGAGAAGCAGGTCGGATTCCAGAATGAGAAACATCTGAGAACTTGTATAATCTGCTCACAATTGGATTCAAATGCTCCCAAGCGCAGGCCCAGAGCCGCAGGCCTGTTTCAGAGCCAGAAGCAAGCCGGGTTATTTGGGACTCTTGGGGAAGGTCTCTTGATAGTGAGCAGCTTCCACCTGCCAGAGGCCAGGACTGTTCACTGCTCTGGCCCAGCCTCAGGCCAACACCTTTGCTTCTCCTTTCACATCCTTTCACTCTTCTCTAGGTCATTAGTGAGCCTTTGCTCTGTTCCTCCCTGTCCCCTCTTTCCAACTGGCCCATCCGCAGGCCCCTCACTCACCCTGGACAGCTGCTGTCTCCCCGAGGTGTCTCCCTGCCTCTGCCAGACAGGCCTCTGGTTCTGAGGCTGCGTGTGGGTGCAGCAGATCAGGGCAGGGAGAGGAATGCGGAGGAGCCATCCCCGTCTGGTCTGGCTCATTCCTTCCCTGCGGGAGCCTGCACCGACCTCCCCCGGCCGCTTGCTCCACACAGTCCTGCTCCTCCAGCCCTCCCTCCACTCCATTCTCTCGCTCTCTTTGCGCCCACCCAGCTCCTCCCCACAGGTGTCCTCTCGCACATGACTTGCCCGTTGGCCACGCTGGCCTCGTGCCAGGAATTAACGCCCCTCCTAGAGATCCCATGGAAACCCACCGCCATGAGTGTCCACACCTTCAGGAAGACCTTCACACCGCGCAGTCACTCAAGACAGTGGGATGACTCATGACAAGGAGCCCCCAGGATCCGCAAACTCTTGATCAGTTGAAGGCAGGGCCAGAAAGTCATTCTTTCTGAGCAAAGGACTCAGCCCATAGAGCCAAAAGGAAATAGTTTCCCAGGGAAAAAGCCAAGAATGTGGCTTAGAATTTTGTGAGACATTGGCCTGAGGAAAATTACTGTCATTTCCCCATCAACCAAGACTATCTCGAATATCAAAATCACATGCCTTACCTGGCGTTGAAATGCCCAGCCCTCTCTGAAATGGGTTAACCAGTAGGGAACAGTACTCTGTCCCAGTAAGTTCAGGGGCACGCACACAGCCTCCCTTCTCCCAGCTCCCGGCTCTGTCCGTGGGTCTTTTTCCTTAGGGGGACCTCTGAAAGTCTGCAGTGTAGCATGTGGTGGGGGGATCAGGGAGAGGAGAAGGGGGCGATTGAACCAAGGAGACCTCAAAGGGTCTCAGGGGAGCTCAGCTCACCCTGTCCCCACCCTCACCCACCCTAGCAAACTCCTGATCCAGGAGGACATGCCTACCCCTGGGTGCCAGCTTTTTAATGGTGTGAATTGTAATGGGATTTCCCCTGTCTATATCCCAGTTCTTGGGCATGGCTCTATTTGTGTGTTATTTCCTGCACCTACATTTGGTGTCCTGGGCCTTATTGTAAGCCTCCGGAGCAGAGAACACAGACCCGCAGCTCTGGGGCAGCCAACCCAAAAAGGCTTCTGGGTCCCTGACCTACCTGGCCCCTGCGGCTGGGCTGCCTCCTGTTGCCACTCATCTCCCTGGCTCTAAATCTCCACGTCCTCACTCCACCTCCCAGCCCCAGCTCTGCTCGCCCCCAAGCTGCTGTACTCTCTTCTCTCAGTTGGAAGGGAAGATGCGCAGAGAGGAGGGGAGAGCCGGCAAAGCAGAGGGTGCCAGCTCACCAGCGCTTTCCAATCTATGGGAGTTAGCTCCTCTTATAACCATGACAACCGGTGTTGGAGCCGCTGTCTCTGTAGCAGTCACAGTGGGGGGGCGGGGATGGGAGGGCAGGAGATCCCCTTATTAGATTGGCTGAAGAAGGCAGAACGCCTCTACTGCCACCTCAACCCCAGAGGTCAGGATCCCAAACCTCTAACTGTTTTACCAACACTCAGTCAAGGTACTGGGGCCTCTCTGGGAGGCAGCATGTCCCCCACTAACCTCTGGGATCTTTAGCAAAGGAAACTCAGCCAGCCATCATGGTCACTGCCAGCAGAAAATCTCTCCCGCAGTCTAACTTTTATCCCTCTTATACCACCCTACACAGACAAGACTTAGGATAGCTCCTTCTATTGCTCTGTACCCAATTGGTCTTTCCCATCCTACGATGTCCTTTCTGACATCCAGCCTCCATCCTCCAGCTTCAGTCTCAATAGAGATGGGGCACACTGTGTGTCCTTCTTCAGGACATTTGAGGCTAGAGTTTCCCATCTTGGTTCCTAGCCCTCTTGGGCACAGTGAGGGATTCAGCCTGAAGGAGCTCTGGGCAGCTCAGTCAGGAGAGCCCCAGCTCTGGGATTGCTGGATTTAGCAAATAAAAATGCAGGACACAGTTACATTTGAGTTTCAGATAAACAAATGTACCTCCATGCTCCTGGGTGGAGGTGCCGAGCAGTGGCCAGGGGGACGATTTCGTGTTCTATCAGCCGAGAGGAGCCGAGAAGGCTGAGCCGAGTGGTCTGTGCCTCCCTGCGCTGCGCGCCGGCCTGGCGAGCTCCCTGGCTGCATGGGTAAACAGGTGCTCGATCCGCAGGCGCCAGGGAGCGGGAGGGACTGGCCTGGCCGTGCGCTTTCCTTGGCTTCACGGCCCAGCCCAGGAAAGAGCATCCTTAGAAAGGATGCAGACATGGGCTGACCTCTCTCTTCCTTCCCAGCAGCCACTGCCACCAAGCCAAGAGAGTGGTTGCCAGCGCGACATCAGGAAGAGCCCCGCCTGCCCCCCATGGGGGTTCCCAGCCAGTCAGAGGAGGTGCCCCAGGACCTGGGCAGTGGAGGGAACACCAGGTAGGGGTGTGGGGTAGCATGGGCACTCGGGGTGGGCCCCCCGCAGGTGGATGCAGAGCACCCAGGAGTCCTGGGAAGGACATTGAGCATGTTCAGGGGATGTGTGACTCAGGGTGACTTGAGGCAGTGTCCTGTCTTAGCTGTTTGCTTCTGGAGGAGGTGGGATGGAGAGGAGAAAGATGGGGAATGAGGTTGGTGAGTGGTTGGCTCAGGGATCAGCTTCCCAAAACAGCAGCTGGGTCCCCAAGCAGGAAAAAAGGGTGTTTTCTGTTCCTCTACACCAAATGAGCACACACCACCCTTGATGGGTTATTAGGGGTTATTTAGAATCTAGAAAGGACCTTCTAATGACCTCACCACCCCTTCTTTCAGATCTGAGGCAACCTGCTCAGGGAGAAGAGCCTGACAGACCCACCCTGTCCCTGACCCACCAGGCCACCAGCTGGCCCTCACCACTTCCTCCTGGCTGTGCAGTACCCTGCAAGCAGAGCGACTTCAACATGGAGAAGCCAACCTCCTGCACTAAAACGTGCAGCCTGAGCCATGTTTAGCGTGCATCCACTCCTGGGGTGGCTGCCTTCAAGGAGCTTTGCTGTGGTGACTGGTCCAGGCCTTCTGTGCCCAGCCTGTCTCACAGGGTGGTGAAGCTCTTCCATTTCCGGGTCTGCAGGGAGCAGCCACGGGGGCAGACCAGCAGCTCCTGCAGCAGCAGGGCCCGGGGGCAGATCTGCAGCTCCTGCAGCAGCAGGGCCCGGGGGCTGCACGAGGTGGGTCGAGGCTGCGCTCCAGGCCTGCGGACGGCTCTCCCTCCCCGCCCTCAGAATCAGCAATTCCTGCTCAGTTCTAGGGGCCATGGGAACAACGGTTGCTGCCACTGCCCTCAAGAAGAGGCAGGGAGACGCCAGGGAGGAGGGGACGAGTAACCAACGGGGAAGAAAGAGAAAAAGGTCCAGAAGAGCGCCGAGCCCCGTCCCTCCCAGCAGCCGGCGGTGTCCTTTCCCACTGCTGTGTTAGCCTAGAGACGGGGACGTCCGAACCACGGGAAGGACATCGGGGCTTGGCCAGGCACGGGCGGGCAGTCCTGACTGTCTCTCTGGGCAGAGGGTGTAAAGGGGGCAGGAGGAAGGGTCTGGGATCGGGTGTCCTCCAACCCAACTGGACGCCCTCCCCCCCGCCCCAGTGGCTGAGGGGCGCTTGTCTGCCAGGCCGGGGTCCTCTAGCCCTCGGTCCCCTCCTCAAATGGAAACCTCCTCCTTGCCTTACACCCCCTCAGGCCCCAGCTAGGCGCCCCTTCCTCTGGGCTGCCAGAGACCCCCGCGCCCGGCCCAGGGGGGTCCTCTCCTGTGCTTCAGCCAAGCC
>NW_007729738.1:174478-175702 GCF_000696425.1 Galeopterus variegatus | reverse complement strand
GGGCTGCCAGAGACCCCCGCGCCCGGCCCAGGGGGGTCCTCTCCTGTGCTTCAGCCAAGCCAGACCTGCCCTCCGCTGCTGGCCGTTTCCTTTTCCCTCCTGTACGTGCTGAGTTCATTTCTGTCCCTGTCCCCCGAGAAACACCTGTTTTCAGCATAGGTGTTACAAGACCATGCTGTAACCAACTGAGGCTCTCTTCTTAGAAGCGTCCCCTCACGACACCAGTGGACTCACCCAGCTGGCCTTCCTTACCCAGCACAAGTGCCCCCTCAGGTCAGACCCATGGAGGGTCTCACCTTAGTGTCGGTCACTGAATTCAACTCCTTCTAAGCCCTGGGCCCTGTGTGAGGAAGAGGAGGGTGGAAAGAGGAAGAAGTACACATTGTTCCATGTCCCCCCTCCTCTCTGGCTACCGGACCCCAGCCTGGACTATTCTTTGTCCTCTCCCAACCCCCCTCGAGGTCTCAGCTGAGTGCCCCTTCCTCCTGCCTGTCCCCAAAGTGCAGGTCCCGCTCCCCTGCCACAGGCTCACAGCAGCCACAGTCCCCTCTTATGGGGCACAGATCTCACTGTGTTGTCATGTGGTCCGTGGTATCTCCCACTGTCCTCAAAAGACAGGCACCACATGCAGGGTGTCCGTGGCTATGTCCCTACACCTAGCCCAGAGCAGCCTGCAAAATACTTGGTGGATGAATAAGGAGGAAAAATGGAGAAAGCAAGGCTCTCTGCATGGCTTTGGTGGGGGACATTTGTCCCCTCAGTTCCCCTCAGCTCTTCTCCCTCGGTCTTTTGGATAAGGATAAGGGTTTACCCCCGAAGAGGAGTTGGGTGGGTGGGTGGAAAGCCCTGGAGCTGCAGGTTTGGGTAAGCGGTGGACTGAGTGACGTCACGGTCACTTAGCCCACCTTTCAGGTGGCTTGAAGAAAATTGCTGCTCGAGCTCCACTCTGGGGCTTCCAGCAGTGGGTCTTGCTGTAAAATTGCTTGCCTGGAATCCAGGCAGATCCTGCTGCCTCCCCACTCTCCCCCATGGCAAAGTTTTCCTTTTCTTTTTTCTTTCAGCTTCTTAGAATCCTTAGTGTTGAGTAGCTAGGGAAAGAGACTGTTGGCCAGGCTTTAAAAATGCATTTATCTAGAAAAAAATGCATGTCTCAGGAACAGCCAAAGTGCTTTCCTATGAAATATGTCAGTCCACACCGCAAGGGGCTGACCTGCGCCTTGGAAT
>NW_007729738.1:173246-174436 GCF_000696425.1 Galeopterus variegatus | reverse complement strand
CCAGGCAGATCCTACTGCCTCCCCACTCTCCCCCATGGCAAAGTTTTCCTTTTCTTTTTTCTTTCAGCTTCTTAGAATCCTTAGTGTTGAGTAGCTAGGGAAAGAGACTGTTGGCCAGGCTTTAAAAATGCATTTATCTAGAAAAAAATGCATGTCTCAGGAACAGCCAAAGTGCTTTCCTATGAAATATGTCAGTCCACACCGCAAGGGGCTGACCTGCGCCTTGGAATATGCAGGTTTGGTTCCCAGCCATTGCCGCCCAGGAAGATAATAGCAGTACTGCCATGACTGTCACTTGCCTCCCCCGTGGCCCATCGGCCACCACCGTCTGGGAGGTCCAGCTCAGGATGGTGCTGGTGCACGGTCCACAGGCAGACCCTGGACAGCAGCCCCAGCAGGATAAGACGGTGTTTGCCAGTAGGTCCCCCCCATGTGGCCTGAGGACCAGCAAGGGAGTGGGCTCCTCAGGCCGGGATCAGAAGCAAACAGCATCACAGGTCCTGTCCTGCCACTGACAGGAAGTGATTCTTTCTTTTTTTTAAAGATGACCGGTAAGGGGATCTTAATCCTTGACTTGGTGTTGTCAGCACCACGCTCTCCCAAGTGAGCCAACCGGTCATCCCTATATAGGATCCGAACCCGTGGCCTTGGTGTTATCAGCACCACACTCTCCCAAGTGAGCCATGGGCTGGCCCAGGAAGTGATTCTTTTGCATGTACTGTGGCTTTCTAAAAATGAGAAGAAAGAGATTTTACATGTGTCTCTATATGTGTTTTTGCCCCTCACATTTGTCCCCTAAGGACACATGGCAGCTCACAACACCACATACAGGGCATCCAGCTAAAGGAAATGGCACATGAAGAAAGAACAGGAGGGGCCGGCCCGGTGGCGCACTGCTACAGTGCGCTGCTTGGGAGCGTGGCTGCACTCCCGCCGAGGGTTCGGATCCCACATACAGACCGGCCGCTCACTGGCTGAGCGAGGTGCAGGCGCAACACCAAGGGTTGCGATCCCGATGCCAGTCCCGGTCCGGTCTACAGACCGGCCGCTCACTGGCTGAGTGAGGTGCAGGCGCAACACCGAGGGTTGCGATCCCGATGCCAGTCCCGGTCCGGTCCGGGCACGACACTGAGGGTTGCGATCCGTTGCCGGTCAAGAAAAAAGACAAAAAGGAAAAAAAAAAAAAAAAA
>NW_007729738.1:165674-172314 GCF_000696425.1 Galeopterus variegatus | reverse complement strand
TGAGGGTTGCGATCCCGATGCCAGTCCCGGTCCGGTCCAGGCACGACACTGAGGGTTGCGATCCGTTGCCGGTCACGAAAAAAGACAAAAAGGAAAAAAAAAAGAAAGAACAGGAGGCCGAGGACACTAGGACAGGAGAGCTGCATGTTCGTATGTGCTGTTTGTGAGTTTTCTGTATCTGCCTTCATCTGGTGTATTCTCTTCTCTCCCGGGTCCCCCCACCTCCACCTTTACTGGGATTTGTTGTAACCTGGATGAGATGTCTGCAGCAATGACCGAAAGCCAGCTACAGACCTAATGAGCAAAGCCCATTTAGGGGACCCCAAGTGCTTTTGTTTCTGCCTTAATGCAAGCTGGAAGGACACAGGGTCCTCTGCCTGGTGATGCTCCACAGCCGGGTTGTGACTCAGCAGCATTCCAAACACGAGTAAAGATTAAATACCTGCAGAGGCCTTTTATTGCTCTTCCCGTCCAATACAATGTTCCTATTGATGAGCTGAGATCATATAAGCGGGCCAGGCCTCTCTAATAAATAATGGCTTATCTAACAGGGCACCTCCCAATTTACACATGTATCAGAGTTTACCTTTTTTCCAGAAAGCAGTGTCATGTGTTCCTGCAGCAAATGACTTTTTCTAAGTCATAGGCGATGGCCATCCTGACTTCCTTTCCACATGCTTTCTCTGCTCTGCGCTTATCTGGCTTCATCTCCTGCCAAACCAGTGCCATTTCCTGGTTCTGGATCCTGGATGCCTCCAGGATGCTGAGCTCACCCTGCTGACAGATGAGGGGCCCTGAGGCCACCTGGGGGCTCAGCTGACCCTCACCAACAGCTATCCTCTCCTGCCTCCCATGATGCCCTCCCCACCACCCCTACAGAGGCCAGTAACAGGGGCCCAGCCTCCTGGGTCAACACAACCACCTCCTGCAGCAGCCCCCAAGGTGGTTTGGAGGGCCTTGTGGGGAGTGGGCTCTGCCAAGCCTAAGGGTGGCTCCCTGAGGGTCACTTTCTCCAATGCCAGTGGGAGAAGCCAGCCAGAGGGAGCCCTGGCTGACGATGCTCTTTCCCAGCAACAACACTAACCTGGCCAAACGAAGGTCATGTCCTAGGGCAAAGGGGAGGCTGGCTTTTAAGATGGATTAGTCAGGGTTCTCCAGAGAAACAGATCCAACAGGATGTGTATATATGTAGAGACAGAAATTCATTCCAAGGATTTGGCTCACATGATTACAGAGTCTTGGCGAATCCAAAATCTGATGGGGAAGGCCACGGGCTGGAGTTTGAGGGGAGAGTTGCAGTTCAAGTCAAAAGACCATCTGCTGGCAAGATTCCTTCTCGCTGGGGAGGGTCAGTCTTTTTCTATACATACCTTCAGCTGGCTATGCAAGACCCACCCACATTATGGAGGGCCTGCTTTACTCAAAGTCCACCAATTTAAATGTCAATCTCATCCAAAACACGATTTGACAGAAACATCAAGAATAATGTTTAACCAAATATCTGGGCACCAAGGCCCAGCCAAAATGACATAAAAATAACCATCGTATACCTGCCAGCTGCCAAGAACAAAAAAAAGGCTCATCTCCTAGGGCTGGCCGGTTAGCTCAGTTGGTTACAACGCAGCCTCATAACACCAAGGTCACGGGTTCACATCCCAGTACCAGCCAGCTGCCAAAAAAGTAACCAACACATAAGGGTTTTGATACACATTGCCAAATTGCTCTCCAAAAGCATGGTGCCCTTTTCTAGTTATCCCTGGGTTGGGACATTGTGGATTCCTAAGCCCTGCTGCCCAGAACTCTCTCTTCGCTTCTTGCCAGCTCACCTCAGCTGACCCCAACTCTACAGCTTGACCTCACAGCCCATTGGCTGTAAGGTGACCCATACGAAGCCAGCCATCACCGCCCCCCCGGATCTGCACAGCCAGCCCAATCCTGGAGGGCTCCTGGCTGCCTTGGAGGGCCACCTCCTGGGTTAGGAGGTGCTGGCCTCCCCGTTCTAGGACCGTGTGATGGGGACATGCCCAGGTAACCCAACACAGGCCCCTGCCATTTCTGCCGGTAATAGCTGCCATTGTTGATGTGAGTAGTTTTTACTAGTTCTCTGTTGTTCCTTCTTAAAATATGGTAGGGCTGCACTTAAAAATGGCTAAGATGATAAATATTATGTTATATGTATATTTTGGCACAATTTTTACAAAATTAACTGTTAAAACAATGACAAAAAATATAAAAATTAGAAAAGCAAAATATGAAAAAAATGTGAACGAAATAGTATTAAAACTGTCTCACCAGACCACACAAAGAGCTCCTTCGCATGTGTAAGAAACACATCAGTGAAATATTCATCACATTACTGTATTTTGCAACCTTGTTCATTGGTCAGATGGCCTCACTTTGAAGTTCTTGAGAGCAAGAATTTGGCCTCATTGATTTTTTTTTTTTTTTTTTCTTTTTCGCTGCTGGGCCAGTACGGGAATTTGAACCCTTGACCTTGGTGTTACAACACCGCAGGCCAGCCCTGCTCTTGTTGGTCTTTGATCCCCAGTGCCGAGCATAATTCTTAGCACATGTGTACTTTAACCATGAATGAAAACAGAATTTCAGGGAAACAGCTTAATAACTTAAGAGTATATCAATCAGATGAATTAGTATGAAAGTACCATAGATGATAATGACGGGCTACACAGACATGTGGAGAGATGGCGGAAGATCGCTCATAAAAATAGCGTGGCGAAGAACAGCACGTAATTACAACTGCAATTAAGTGACAACGTGCACCTCTGTAAAAGGGATACCATGGAAAATATTTAGGGGAATAATATTATAAGTGATATAAAAATGTTTCATTTAATGCTGCAGTTTTTAAAAAAAGATGTATTAGGGCGTATATCAATCAGATGAATTAGTATGAAAGTACCATAGATGATAATGACGGGCTACACAGACTTGTGGAGAGATGGCGGAAGATCGCTCATAAAAAGAGCGTGGCGAAGAACAGCACGTAATTACAACTGCAATTAAGTGACAACGTGCACCTCTGTGAAAGGGATACCATGGAAAATATTTAGGGGAATAATATTATGAGTGATATAAAAATGTTTCATTTAATGCTGCAGTTTTTAAAAAAAGATGTATTAGGGGTAAATCCCCTTATCCTTTTGAACTTGGTTTAAAGTCTCCTCGTCTAAATTAAGTGCAATGTTTATGCCAATCTTTTCCTAATTTGAATTTGGAGATTTTTAAGATTTTGTGTTACTTTTCAAATTGTTAAAGTGATATATTCTCCAATTTTTTTTAAAAAAAGGCATGTAGAAATATAGAAATGAATCAAACACAAAAATTCCACAGTTTCCTCCCATGTCCCACTCTCCAGAACCATAATCCCATTTATGGGGTGCTTATGACTGGGCACAGGACTTGACCTTGCTGAATTGTCACAGCTGTTCTGTACACATTTACAGGTGGAGAAACTGAGGTTCTCAAAGTGTCAGGGAACTTGCTCACAGGCAATCACCAGCTGCAAAGAGGCACAGGACAGAGGGTCTGGGCCCTTCCAGGGAGCATGCCGTCTGAGCGTCGCCCCCAGTCCTGGCTTCACAGCCCCAGCAGGCAGTGCTCCCCCAGCTAGCACCTGCACCACCCCCCCACTGTCACCTGGAGGCCCTGCAGGCTGTCAGTGTCCCCACGTCCTGGCCAGAGGCTCCTCACTCTGCAAGCTCAACAGCTATCTGTGTGTGCCCACTGTGTGCAGCCCACAGACTGAGGCACCCACCTAGGGAAGAGATGACAGACCTGCCGTCTGTGCAGCATCTGCTGTATGTTGGAGCTGAGCTGGTGCTTGCTTTAGCTTGTTTAATGGTGACAGCATCCCTGGGTAATAGTCTGGGGCTCTAAGTCTTTAGAGTCATAATCAGGAAAATGGACACTTAGATAGCAAGGGCCCTGGAAGTCATGGCGGGAGAATAGTCCAGTGTGTGCACAGCGAGACACAGAGAGAGGTGCATCCCCAACCCCATCCATGCACTAGGAAGTAGCAGAGCCAGGACCCCAGCCCAGGACTGCTCGTCTAACGGCACCCAGGTGCTGTTGCTGGGGGCTGGGAGGGAGAAGGGAGCTGGCTCCAGGACATAGCCACCGCATCCCTGCAAGCCTGCACCATAGGGCTGGGATCCACAGGCCATCTGGAAAATGGCTGGTCTCAAGATCCCACTAGGTTGGGTTTAAGTCTTGGCCTTGTAACCTGCCTGTTATGTGTATGACCTCAGGAAGGTTCGTGAGCTTTGGACCTTCAGTTTCTGCATCTGGTAACTGAGGTTAATAATGCCTTCCTGGCAGGACTGATTCAGAGTTTGATGTCACGTTCTCAGCAAGGCCTTCCCTGGCCACCCCATCTAAAATTAGTTTCCTATTGCCACTGTAACAAATTCCCGTATGTTTAGTGACCTGAACAACACCAATGTGCTGTCTTCCAGTTTAGTAGGTTAGGAGTCCACAGGAATCTCACTGGGCTAGAACCAAGGTGTTGCAGGGCTGCGCTCCTTTCTGGGGGCTCTGGGGGAGAATCTGCTTCCCTGCCTTTTCTTGCTCCTAGAGGCTGCCCTGTCCTCCTTGGCTCACGGCCTTCCTCCGTCTTCAAAGCCAGCAACGTTACCACTCCCTGTGCCTGCCTTCCGCAGTCCCATCTCCCTCTGACTCTCCTAGTCTGCCTCCTGCTTCCACTTTGAAGGACCCTTGGGATTACCTTGGACCCATCCAGATAATCTCCCTACTTTAAGGTCAGCTTTCATGAGCTTTGACCATCAGTTTCTACATCTGGTACATGAGGGTAATAAAGCCTTCCCGGCAGGAAGCCTCAATTCCACCTGCAATCTTAGTTCCTTGTCATGTGACATAACATTCACAGATTCTAAGGTTTCAGACTCAGACATCTCCAGGCACCATTCTGCCAACCCTCCCCACCCCCATCCTATCTAAAATGTCAATACTCTCCCAGGCTCTCTGCTTCCCTGATTTGTCCCCCCTTAGCATGTATTTCTGTGCAGGGGCAGGGATTCTTGCCTGTTGGCACCCTGACCACCCCACCCCGTGCCTAGGACAGTGCCTGCCTGGCATCTATTAGTGCTCAGAAAGGTGGTTTCCTTCCTCCTCTGACTCCTAACCATTTGGTAGCTGTAATTCTAGAATGCACATTCCGTTCTAGGGCATTTACCTCAGCCTTTACCTGCAAGTTCCAGATCCCCCGCACCCTGGAGACCCTGGACCTGAACCCATCCCAGGCAATGGCGTCAGCTCTGGCCCCTCAGTTCCCCTCATGTGTCCCCCAGCAGGCCAGCCGCCCCGGCTCTACAGCGTCCTCTATGAGGGGCCTGCAGAGTAAGTCAGCCTGGTCCTGGCTGGTGCAGGAGCCCAGCCTCCTGCCAACCTGGAGGGACGGGCGTTTTGTTTCCACCTTTGGACCTGTGCTCCTGGTGTGCATGCCCACCTGACGGATGGGAAAGGCCTGCATCCCTTCTCACAGGACCAGGGCCCTAGCCAGTGGCTTCCTTTGCCCTAGGGACCACTTCTGCATTAATCTTCCCTTGGCTCCAGTGAGTCATACACAAGCTGGCACAGTGAGACCCTCCAGGCAGTCACTCAAAGATGCACCTCTGTGGGACTTGCAAAATCAGCCCTGACCTGTCCCTGTGCACCATGGTTGACCCTAAAACTGAGACCTCCTTCTGGTGGGAGGCAGCCACCAGCCCCAACCCCAACAGCTGTGTCCCTGCTGGGCCCAGCCACTGGCCAGGCGACCTCTAAGTCAGACAGAAGCCTGGGCCTCTTCACAGCCAAGGTGGAGGGGCCCAAGGGTGTGTCCTTGGATGTGTGGTCGGGCCAGCCATCAGCTACTGAGGTATGATTATTGCGATTATTGTTACCTGGGGCTGCCCTGACCCGGTGCAGCCTGGAAACCGGGCAGGGTTAGAGGCCTGTCTGCCTCCCTCCAACGCTTCTGCTCACTGTAAGCACCATTTCTCCACCTTTCTCTCTCCCCTCCCAGCCTCGGCCAATCCCAGCCCCCCATCCCCACGCCCCAACTGAGCCGAACCTTTCTAAAGGGCTTTACTAAAAATAAGGGAAAACAAAAGGACAGAGCAAAAGAATGTCAAGCAGCACAAAAGCAGTCACAGGATGTACGCATGTCTGTGACTGCCCCAGCCCTCCCTGCCCCACAGCCTTCCTGACGGGGCCCTGGGCACCCTGTCAGCTGGCAGTTTCCTCGCACAAGCCCAGAGGAAGCGCCAGCAAATGGGGAAAACTTGGCCAGGGGGCAGGCGGGGAGGCAGCCCTCTCCAACCCTGCCGCCTTCCAGGGGAGCCCAGGTCATAATGATCACTGGAATGACACCCCAGTAGCTGGGGGCTGGCCTGGCCACACATCCACGTGTGACATGC
The DNA here is from genome assembly GCF_000696425.1 of Galeopterus variegatus. Classification (NCBI taxonomy): domain Eukaryota; kingdom Metazoa; phylum Chordata; class Mammalia; order Dermoptera; family Cynocephalidae; genus Galeopterus; species Galeopterus variegatus. Next base: position 165,877 of record NW_007729738.1, on the reverse strand, counting down.
CCCGAGCTGGTGTGGACAGATAGCCCAGCAAGCAGTGGATTGTATGTGTCCTTTGGCTTCAACAAATGTGACCTGTTGCCGGCAAAACTCGCCAAGTGACCCTCACCTAGCAGCCTGCTTCCTGTGAGGAAAGAACGTGGCGGGACAGTCGTGCTCTGGCCACAGAGCAGGTGACCCACGGGGGGGGGGGGGGGCTCTTCATT